>NW_009185962.1:14956-51554 GCF_000690835.1 Fulmarus glacialis
GTCTGGGGTTAAATGTTATTTTTAAGGTACTGGCCATGAGATCCCTCTACCTGCTCAGAGTTGCTGTGTTGTTAGTTCTGCATCGCTGCTGTGCAAAACCCCTGTGTGCATTGAATTTAGCATTGTTGCCTAATTAACTGAAACAAATTAGTTGAAATGTGAGCCATCTGGAATGAAAATGAACCTTCCGTGTTTATCAGCGGATTCATTTTATTAGAAAAGTACATGTTACTTGTGATTTGTTTCTTAAAATAAATCACGCCGAGGCGTGTACTACTTCTCTACGTAAACATTTCTCAGGGTAAGGGGGACTTCACCTCCCCGCTTGGTCTGTTGTTACCTTTTCACTTTGCAGCTGTGTTGAAGTATTTAGGCAGAAGCTGGTGAGAACAGAGGAAGACAAAAGGCAACGTGCATCCTATTGTTCGAGTTTCTAAATCAGTAGTAAGTTACTGAAGAATAGAATATGTTATATGTCATTGCTATACATCTTTATTTTGTCATTCTTCTGGCAATTTTACTCAGTTCGGAATATTCTGTATGCCAGTAATAGGCATCTGTATCTTTTACCCTACCTGCATCTCGTGGGTTTCAAATTAACCGCAGTGATACTCATTTTTAAGAGTATTCTGTGCAAGGCTAGTGTATCAACTATTGCAACTGTTTCTTTAAGGAAAGTACATATATGGCTTCTGTCAATACAAGAAAATCAGTTATGTTTCTGAAAATCTCAAGTTACTGCCATAGTAAATTATATAAATGAGCATGAACCCAGATTTTTTTCAGAAAAAATGTTAAGAAGTAGCAATATATAAATCAGATAGGATTTTGCAGTCCCTAGCTAAGATTTTTAAATGGAAAAAATAGCATTGGGCAGATGCCAGTGGTGCACCACTTGCTTCCATCAGCTGAAATTCTCCTCAGCTCTTCGTCATTTATGTCAGTTTGATTTTGCTTTCGAGTTTTGAAATCTTTGCTGACCAAAACCTGACAACTTTCTGTGGAAAGAGCCCTCTTCTTAATGGGTTCTCCAGCTTTTGTTTTATTGCTGGCTTCTTTTTTTGTCTCCCCTATAGAGCCGCCTCGGCCGATAGCACCCCCGCAGCTGCTGGGCGTTGGGCCCACGTACTTGCTCATTCAGCTGAATGCCAACTCAATCATTGGGGATGGACCCATTATCCTGAAAGAAGTGGAGTACCGAATGACATCTGGGACCTGGACCGAAACCCATGCCGTCAACGCACCAACTTACAAGCTCTGGCACTTGGACCCCGACACCGAATATGAGATTCGGGTCTTGCTCACCAGACCGGGCGAAGGTGGGACTGGACAGCCAGGACCACCGCTCATCACCAGGACCAAATGTGCAGGTGGGTGCTGCTTTGGAAGAAATGAACAACCAAACGGAACTACTTATTTAATGGTTTAATGGGTCAGCAAGCTTGTTGACTCTAATTAACTTGTAGCAGAACTTAAGGGTTCCCTTGGCACCCACAGGATCCCCAAGTGTCCAGGCCAATATGGATTTGCTGTGTCCCCTGCTTTGCTGGTCACTATCTAGGTTGCTGTTTGCTAACCCCGGGAGGGTAGATGAGGAGACAGGGTATTAGAAAGCTAAGAAAACATTTTACTTCTCATGCAAGAAAGGAGACATTATCATTTCTAGAAAGGACAAACCACCTGTTTTTTCACTTTCATATTTTCACTTGCACTTTAAGTAAACTTGCACATAAAGGTACTTGCATGGAAAAAGAATCTGTTTAAGAAATAGAATTTTACAAAAAATGTAGTGTATTTTTGGGTAATTTTTCTTTTTCCAAGCAGATATGCATGGCCTGCCAGAATCTCTCACAACTCCTAAAATACAACAGCAAATATTAATAGGAGTGTTTTCTTTTCTCCATTTTTGACCTACCACCACCAAAGTTAAGTGCTGCTGAATCTTGCAGTCTGCTTCTGTTCTTTTAGAGTACACCTACATGGCCAGCACCAAGAAGATTAGGCACTGCCAACTTGTGTTATATGCTGTTCCTTCTAAAGCTACTTAAAGTTATTTTAGTCTCAGCTTTTGTAAGAAGAAAGATAATATGTCTCATAGTTGCAGAGGAGAAAAATTACAGATTTGAACATCAGACTGGGAGGCAAATAAGCGGAAATTAAATTGTGGGGTTTTTTTCCTAATCTCAGGATTTTTAGAGCCTGACTTACAATATTTTAAAGTTTGCACTGTATTAGATTTAGCGAAGAGTGCTGATAACCATCTATTCAAAGCTGCACTAAAGTAGTAAGAAAGAAGAGCTGCAGTTGCAGATTTCCATGTGTCATGCATATATAAAATGGAAATAGAAATGAAATATTTTTTCACAAGTTGGTGACAGACCTCAGTGGGACAGCTATTCAAGTTCTCATCTAAGCATGGATGACCAGGAAGAGGGTCAGTGT
This sequence comes from Fulmarus glacialis, assembly GCF_000690835.1. Lineage (NCBI taxonomy): Eukaryota > Metazoa > Chordata > Aves > Procellariiformes > Procellariidae > Fulmarus > Fulmarus glacialis. The sequence goes on from NW_009185962.1 coordinate 17,399, forward strand.
CTGGATCACAAGCCAGAACTTCAAACAGACTAGGTCAATAGGTATGAATCCCAGAAAATCAGTCAGTCTGTTGAAATTGGGCATATTACTTTTGGAAGCTGAGGCACAGAGCTGGAGCAGGACTAAACTGAAGGCATTTTTTTGAATTTGTGGTCTTATTTATAATTTAGTCTGTCTTTCCTGTGAAGTAAAAATATATTTGTGTCCATCTCGGTTAGGATGGCAGTCACTGAGATCTAAGTAAGGTTAAAGCATTGATTTCTTGTACTGAATTGGTTTAGGCATTCTTCTGAAAAAGTAGGAATTTGAAAACAGCTGCTATTTTAAAGAGACACAGCCGAGACTAACAAATCCCAAATGTTCGGGTTCTTTTTCCTAGCGCTTGAAAAAATATAATTTCATTTACACAGCGTGTGACAGACTAAAGCTTTTTAATGGGAAAGGAAGAGAAAGGAAGTCATGATTTATGTGACGTATTTTTAGAAGCCAGTTAGGGGAAACAAAGTTATTGTGATTGTATTTTTAATTTGTTTTTAACTTAACACTCACATATAAGGCACCAAAATCTAGTCTGGCTTGAGACAAATTTTCAACTCAATTTAATCCGCTATGAAATGAAGCAGATCAAGAAAAATACTTGAAAAAAAAAATCTGAACTTCCGTGACAATATTATTTTAATAATAATATTTCGATTGTTTACCTTGCAGTAAGACTGATTCTTCTTATTTCATGAAAGTGAAGATGAATAAATGTTACTACTAACCAGTTTCAATTAGAAAAAGGTCAGCAAGGGTTTGTGGAGATTGAAGGATTGTGCCCAGCATCAGGGATGAGTCAGGGACGGCACCGGGTTGGGCGGCAGGTCGCCCTGCTGCCTCCTCACCTGTCTGGAAAATGAAGACAGACCTTCCTTTTCCACAGTGTTTTCCCAAGGCTTCTGTAAGATAACTGCAAGCTCAAGTCAATATGAGTATTTTTTTTAAAATATTTTGCTCATAAAAGGCAAACTATAAACATAAAAATTAGTCTCTTCTGAAGAGAAGATTTGTAAGAAAAGGTAAAGCTAATAATGGAATAGTTCACCCTGCAGTTTCTGCTGCGGCTGGTATTGTACATGTGACTGGCAGGTGATTTACTGTGCTATGTTAGATGACGTCTCTGCAGCAATATCTTCTTTCTGGAGATTCTTCAATTATTCCTAATTCTTGTTTCTGACAAGATCACTTATTTTTCAGACAGATACTCTCTTCTTTTCTGTCGATGTTCTTTGTCAATTTTGTCTTTCCATAAGTTCTGTACGTGTTAGTTCAAATTCTGAAACAAGTTATAATTGATTATCTGCTCAGTGTCAAACGGAGTGTCGGGAAATAAATGAATTTTCAGCATGAAGTTTGACTGCTCTCTATACGGATTAAAAAGCATACATTAGCGAACGTTGATCTGATGAGTTTTTAATGTTTACATTCCAAGTAGCAGCGATAGCAAACTTACTGACACATCAATAAGAATAGGTTAGTATTCTGCTTTCTGTTTATTTAATATCTCAGCAAATATTAGCATTGTTTTCAAATGAAGATTGAAAATGATTTTTTCCATAATTCATTCAGTATTTATAATTTCATGACATTTTTTAATAACATGTTATTGATCAGTTGGCCTGTGCTTTGCCAGAGATGTATCCTACTTCTGAAAGATTTGAACGATGGTTGTACTTATCTCGGTATCAGATGTGCACTTTTATTATTAGGTATTTAGATCATTTTCTGTCTTCCTCATAGCAAAACCAGTGTCTGGTGACTCGTTTAGTAAATGTTTCCACTAATGCTAAACAAAATTGTTTTCTAATTAAGAGATAATTCTTCCGCTAGTTAAAAGTCTTCCACCAGCCTGTTTGTGTACTTGGCATTTCCCAGGTAATCTGTCCTGCGCTGAAGCTGAGTGATGGCATTTTGCTAGAAAACTTGCATGTTGTTTTATCAGTCTGCAATTAAAGGTAGTGCTGAGCAGTCAAATATATGAAACCACTGAGTGTTTTTTGAATGGCTGAAGTAAGACTAAAACATGTGAAGCAAAACATTGTTTTCCGACACTATCCTCCTTAATAGCCAGGTGTATCCTTTGCATTTCCATTTCTCAGCACACCTGAAGTCGGTGCCCAGCATGGCGTTGTGTTCCTGGCTGCGTGTGGTTAGGCACAAATCATTTCAAGCTGCTGATGCTGGAGGCTCCTTCCTCCCCATTGATCCTCGTGGGGCACCTGGGCTTTATTTCAGCACGACTACACTTCTTGCCCAGTGTCATTACTCAAATTATTCACTTCTCAAGCATTTTAAAAGCAAAACCAAAGACAGAGGGTAGCACTTTAATCAGAAGTAATCCTGAAGGCTGTGTTCGGTGGCTTTGGGGCATGTTGTCCTTTTGAGCATATCCTCTGTGTTGTGGTTGCCTTTCCTTTGGGGAGGTGTAACAAATATGTGGGTAATCCAAAATTGTCCACTTAGCCTGCTTTATCAACTGTAAGTTAGAAGTTATTCTCTTACATTGGCTGCTGCTTCTGAGTAACAGCTCACAGCTCAGTTTTATGATTAACTGATATTTTAGTGGTGAAGGAGGTCAATAGTTCAGCCTGTCCAGAGCTTAATATATGTACACAGTGAAATTGCTCGCTTCTACTTTATTGAAGTTCAGTGCAAGTGTGTGATTTTCAGTAAAACATGAAGAATTGTAGAGCAGGTTGTGGTTTTTTTCCTCCCCAAATTACTTGATATTAGTAAACTGTTGCCTGTATTATTTGGTTTTGATAATAAAATGAGTAAGAAGGAGGGGAAGCTTTATAGTTTTATCAGAGCGGAGAATGGAACAATATGTATTATTGATGATGATGATATTATTATTATTATTATTATTACTATTACTATTATTATGATGTTGTTGTTGTCCAAAATCGTTATCTGCCACAGAGACCTAGCTATCTGTAACAATCAGCCTCAAGGCACAATAGTGGAGATGCTGGTTCAGCGGTGCAGTGCTGGTGTATGATTGCCTGCAGTTGAAGGCTTGGGAGCTGGGCTGCTTTCTGCCTGCCTTTTTCAAGCGCAGAATGTTTGCTTACAATTTGCACATTTATTAATTTTGAAAACAATGTACACAGAATACAGGATACTGCTAATTTCCCCTCTAGTTTAAAAAAAAAAAAAAAAAAGCAAAACATGGGGAAACACTGAAGGAAAAAAAAAAGCAAGCTTAAGGGTTTTGTTCATTTTCTTGGGATTTTTAACAGAGGCACCACGGCGATGTTGCCATTGAGAAAGTGACCTTGCCTGGCCATCTGGAGAACTAAAATGTTGTTCTGGTTACATAAAAATTGTATCTGATTTTTAAAATGAGTGAAAGGGACGGTGCAGTATAGAATCTGCTTGTGCTGATGTGCAATGCATACAGTGCTACTTCGGTCGGTGTTGTTTGCCTTTTACACTTGCAGAGTGGAGTTTTGGAGGGTTCAAGGTGGGGAGCTTGATTTATAGACTTTGCTGTATGCTGTAGACAAGAATTTAGGATGTCGGTATGTGAGGCAGTGGACTTGTAAAATTGGGTACAGTCAACATCACAGGAGGGTTCTGGAAAATAGGGCATTGAATTGGATAAGCTGCGCTCTTCCTTTGTGTCTCTTCCAGTAGTGCATCTTAACTTGTTATTTACATCTTTGAAAGCTAATAAAAGTACAGATAAATGTGTAGTTTTCAATAATATAAATGTTTTAAAAAGTGGACAGAGAGAAAATATTTACCTTTACAGCAAAGTGGTTATCTTAATGTTTCAAACAGAATCTTTACCTTTTTTCCCCTCAAAGTAGATATCATTAGTTTCTTAAAATACAGCTTAAAGAGGAGCTTAAATACATTTTGAGTGCTTAAATTACATGTCTCTATAACTCGTGTTTTTGTTGTTTACAAGTTGAACAGTTTATTAGAATAAACTAAAGATGAACAACTTGAAACTAAATGAATGTGATACTTTAAAAAACTATTTTACATTTGTCATTGCAGAAGGGCCCACATTACACCAATATTTATAAGTTGCTGTTGTTTTTACAGATGTGTTTGGCACTCGTGACTGTTTCTGGGCTTTTGGCCAGGTAGTAATTGGGAACATTTAAGATCTTGCTAGCAGATAGCAAATGCACCAGTCTCTTTTTCCATATAGGTTTACCAGTTGACTATTATACGAAAAAGAAAAGGTATTTAAACAATGGAAAAAGTCTGGACTAAGGAACTTAATCATACTCCCTTTAGGGTTGAATACCAGAATTGTTACTGAGAGCGCATCCTATATAGAGAAGAGCTATCTGATTTGGACCATCGGCTGGCACACGCGAGCACACTCTGTTTATTGTGCTGCTTGCCACTGTTCAGATACCCATACCACATATAGAATCCTAATGATGCTTATATCCATAAGAAAGGACCGTAGCACAGCTGAGTTACCTAGCAGGGGATGAGGCAGACTGCCTAGCCAAGTTCTTGTCAGATTGTGTAAATTAAGCATGGTATCCTCTTTTTCAAAGGAGCGCAATGCTGATGACTCAGTTGAATTGGCAGTAAACTGCAAGTTCAGACACTGACCTCCCCTAAATTGGTTTTCAACTTTTTTGTTCGCTATATTCAGCCTTGCTTAGTATCATTTTTTTGGTATTTGCAGCTGCGAGCTCCCTCTGCACTAACTGGAAACTTTCTTCCTGCAACATTGCGAGTGCCATGTTATCCAGTGAGACGTGGGTTTCCTGAATTCTCCCGTGCTTCGTTTTTGGGATAAGCTTTGTTCATGGCTAGTTCTTTATTGTATAGGGTCATATTCAGCAGTAAATCACGCTGTGGCTATTTAATCACACTGATGCTCTTCAGCTGGGGTTAGGGTAGCAGACCTAGGTAGGTGGGTTCCTCTAGCATGGCCACCCACTTTTCAAAGCCTCTGTTGTGTGCAATGACCTCTTCCTTTGCCTTCTTTCTTGAAGTCCCTACCAGTGGGCAGGGCGGGACGAATTACCTACAGCAAGACGTGAGTATGGTCATTGGCACCTAACATGCTGGCCAGTCTAGGCTTCAGTGCAAAGTCCACCAAGTTGAGGGAAGTCCTTCAGTTGAAGTTAGTGGCTTGCTCTCTGGCGAAGGACACTAGGTCAGGATACCACTTCAGCTGTGTGATGGAGGCTGGGGGAGGAAAAGGAGCAGCTGCTAACCCCACCGGGATCTCCCCTGCCTCGCAAGTGGTTCCTCCATCTCCTGTCTCACCTCGGCTCGTTCGGCAGCTTTTCGCAGAGCAGAGTGTGCCGCAGCACTGAGACTGTCGTGATTTATCCAAAGTGTGTGTAACTCGTCAATAGATCACACTTCCGAGAGGAGCACTGTCTGTGGCAAGAAAATGTATTGCAGTACATTAATCCACGGCGCCCGTTCCAGTTGTAAAAGAATGGACGTGGGCAATAATTCATATTGCAGCACTTGAAAATGCTATGGGTGCACCTGGGCCGGGAAACTGAGAGCCTGATTATAGCTTCTCCAGAGTTTGGGGACTGATCTCTACGGATTTTTGGTCTGTGTTCGCTTCTGAAGAACATGACTGCAGACTGAGATAATCTTATCCATTCAGAAGACTGAACTGTGATTTCTGTTTTTAATTTCAGCTGAAATAATTAATGTTTTAGTATGATTCATTAGTGTGCTTGATACTTTAATATAGTTTGCTTTCATAATTAAGGTCTCTCAACTGTTTAGGAGTGCAATAGTACTTTTATAGTGTTTGAGAATTGGTAAGTACCTAAATAAAACCTAAGAAAAAGGACTAGCTTTTATTGTACTTTCTTTTATCGCTATATTAAAAATAAAGCAGGGAAAATTTTAATAAGGTTTTGAAAGTTGCTCTGGTCACTGCAGCACTTAAATGCACAGTTTTGGAAGCACACTAATTTGTCACTGTTATTCTGGCACTATTGGCAGAGTAGCTTGGAGTGGGTAGGGAGGGCTGTGAGTAGCAGGAGTGGTGATGTGGAAAGGTAGAAGAGGAAAGCAGTGCCAGCAGCGTGTACTGGGGGGGAGGGATGTTGATGAGACTTCCCAGATGCGTTCATTATTCTTTCTCTCTCCCCCATATGTCTTTCTCCTCCAAAGCCATTACAGAGGAATACCATGTCATTGATGCTGGTGTGAGATCTGGATAAACTTCAGATTAACATCCTGCCAAGGTTAGGACGGGCTTCCCAAAAGCCCTGCTTCTTAGAGACATTGATTCTTTGGGCTTTATTCTGCTAGGTGAATCTTTGTTTTTCATTTAATTCTTGTTTGCTTTTTTTATTTTTTTCAACTTTGTTTCATTTTAGAAGTGGGCAGCCTAATTCTTTCTTTCTAATTTGAACCTAGGCTGTGTGAGGCAGAACTGAGTGAATTTCACTTTCTTCGTTTTATTTTATTTCTCAGTAAATCCTCCTGCTAGTGCTGAGAGGGGGAATGGACGAGGTGATGTTTTTGTGTGGTATGGTAATGAAATAGCTTCCATTATAACAATAAGTTGAGGAGCGTATTAAGCAGCAGCAGATGTCAAGTTACACCTCAGGTAATCAGTAGGTCCAGAATCCTAAAATGGCTTGTCAAGGCTCTTAATGTTACCTGGTTTTGTTTGCTGTTTTAAAAAAAAAAAAAAAAAAATCTGGAGCAGTCCTGGAAAGTTCCAGATAACCTGAAAACAAACATTAAAAATACTGACGTGAAGGATCAGGATCACCCAATTAATTAAAAGCTTGTCATCTTGACTTTAATTCTAAACAGAATAATGGAACAGCCAATACAAGGGTTGATTAATGAAGAATTAAGAAAGTAATATAATTAGAGACAGTCAACAGGTTTATGGAATACTGATCTTGTCAGAATAACTTGATTTTTTTAAATTAGATTACAGATTTTGTTAATAAAGGCGATGTTGTTCTTCTCTAATGCATTTAATTTGATATAAAACATTTTGATTAAGAAACCAGAATAAAATCAACTCAAATGGAGAAGAACTGGCTGATAAATCTAAACCTCTTTTTATGGATTAATTGAATAAACATTTTCTGTTTGGGTCCTATCAGGAACAGTTCCATGTAGTTTATAAAGCAAATGTAACTACGATAAAGCTGGCAAATTGCAAAAGATAATGAAAGTGGTAGAAAAAACCCACTCCAAAAAAGAATTGGGTTACTAATATACAGTGGTTTCAGCTGAGTGCTGCTAGTCTATGTTTCAGGTAGGTCAGCTGCAGTATAATAAAACTAGAGTAGTCCGTATGTACAGCATGGGAAAAGGGGGGGCTCAGGCACTAGACGTGGGCTGACATGACGCGGACCATTAGGGCTGTCACTTGGGCACTGTAACTAAAAGAGCTCCTGTAGTCCTTGGCTGTATAAACCAGAGCAAAATTTCTCACCCTTTCCTTAGTATTGGAGAATGTTTTAAAGTTTTTGAAGGCGCATATTTGAAATTGCTTGCCAAATTACTTTCCTTCTGACCCAAGCCCTTTATCCCCATCTCCCCAACCCCTCCCCAAATCTGTGTAGCATCCTGTTCTATAAAATTAAAGGTATGGTGTTGTACAAGAGGTTACTGTCAGGAGGATTAGGAAACCAAAATAAAAGAATTCTGGCAGAAACTTAAAATCTGGAAACAAAATCTTGTTGTTAAGGAGGTGTGACGTGACCAGCATTAATACTGTTTTTAGAGATGCAGATGTGATTTTAGGCAATGATTTCTCATGTGGTTGAAATTTATTTTCCTTGTTTCACATCTCCAACCCCACTGCATAAACAGCGTCCCATTTCATTTGTATGCTAGTATTTTTCATTTCGTATTACCTTTTAAAACTATTTCATTTTATACAGTTTCTTTTCCAAGTCATTATTAATTGCTGAAAGGTATTTCATTACTCTTGGAAATGGCAACATGCTTAATTATCTTTCAGATAGTTAAACATTTCAGATACTAACAGTACCATAAGCACACATTTTGCAGTTTATTACCTTTATTTTATAGAATTATGCTCAATGTGAGGGAGTCGTGAAAATATATTCAACGACGTATCCTCTTTTCTCTGCAAAATGAACTCTGCTAGGCTGAAATGTCAGAGCACAGGCACCCACTGGGAATATGATGTGCAGCATTCACACTTTACAACGCATACCAGCTTAGACAATTACAAATAAGTAAAGTAGTTCAACTGCACTATATTTCCTTAAAGTAACGACCTTCAAAGATAGCACTGAACTGAGATTCAAGAAACTTGCTGTTTGTGGCTGTTTTGTCACCTTTGACAAATCAGTTCACTTTGCGTCTTGATGCCATTTGGAAAGCAGGGTTAATATGCATGTTTCCCTAGCAATTTCTCTCGTTTTCATTTACCTCATGTGATTTATCCAGAGCAAACGCTTCTCTTACTTCTATTGTGGTGGTTGCAATGAGATCTTGGTTTTATCTGTCTGAATGCTTTCCACAGATAAATACTTTGTAATTAGAATTTAGAACAATGAAGATCATATGTTAGAGAATAAATTTTTATTCATTCAGTGACAAATTTTGTTACTGATGTAATTTTTATGGTCATGTGGAGGGACCTCCCTTGAAAATAAACACGTACAACTGCTCTCCATTCAGCTCTTAGTGTGACTGACATTTCTTTGTGTCTGACCGTGCAGAGTCTACTCTTGGTATTCACTTGATACAGCAAAGGATGGGGTGGGTAGTGTGGGAAGAATGCAGAAATCATAGTGTATAGAAATCAGTGGAGATCAATTTATTCTGGAACTTAATTTTTTTTTTGGCTGCCTTATCACTTGTCTCTTATTCTCTGAATGGCCATAATTAAGGATCATGCTAGTTGAGCACGTTCCTTTTTTGTGTGTGTGTGCTGCTTCACCGCTAAGACTTCTTAGGTTGCCTTTTTTTGATCTGTTTTCTTTTCTTTTTCTGTTGCTCAGCTTTTTGGTTTTTTTGGAACACAACCCTAGCTCCCCTCCAACCCCAGCTATTCCTTCCTTCAGCCACAAAACACAATTTAAAAATTAGAAGCAAAAATACAGATGCTTCTCTCTAAACAATGGATGAGGGAATGAATAATACGTTGTAGAAATTACTCACATTGGACAATGTGAACCTTCTACCTTCTTGTAGAAGGTTCGCAGATCATACGGTGAAGAACATAGTATGAGAACCTATTCTGAAAAGAAACAAGGAAAGAATTCCATAGATATGACTTACCTTGCCTAGCGGTAATTGGAAAAGGTAGTGAATGCATATTTGAAAGACAAATTAAGATGGTAGACATTTTTCTATATATACCATTATATATACAGATATATACACATATATAATATACTATTATATATATTGTATATACCATTTTATATATATACCAACGTATACCCCAATGAGAAAAAATATATACAACAGTAATATTGTATAGAAATCAATAAACATATATAACCATGATCTTTATGTCTTACTGTGAATTATTTAATCCTGAATTTACTAGTTGCCGTGTGCTTTAAATAAAGTCAGTTCACAAACTTAGTTTTTTCCCCCTGTGTTAATTTGATCTGATTCCCACAGTGGAAACCACTCTTCAATATTGCCTTCACAAATCAGCTTACTGTCTCTGTGTTTAAGAAAGGATTTGCAAGTTTAAGGTGGGAACTCTAATGATTTCTGTGATGACCCCAGGTGATTTAAAGATCTCTTGGAAACGGATGTGCTGTGGGTTCCAAGGAGTGAGGCTTCAGCTGGGCTGCTGTGCCCCATGGGGAGCAGGTTCTGTGGCAGCCGTGCTCTCCTTCCAGCGCACTCTGGAAGTCTGCCATGTGGACAGACTTAAATTAGAAATGTCAGATGCTTCTGTTATACACTTTGTTCTCCTAAAATTAATCTCTTAGAGGCTTTGCATATTCTCTCAGTGGACACACATGTGCCCATGTGTGGTTTTTTCCAGCCTCTGAAGAGCAGCCATCCTGCACCGGTAGCTCTGTGCAAGGCTCTCGGGTGTGATGGGCATCCTTCCTTCTGCCTGCCTAGACAGTTACTCGTGATTGGAAACAAACATGCAACAACTGTAATAAAGAACAACAACTACAAAAAACCTGTAGCCTTTGCAATACGGTGTTTCAATCGCGGATGGCAAAAATCTGTAAATATCCTACTGTTACTCTCACCGTCCTTCTGTGTTTCATCCCGTGCCGTACTCCGGCTGGTGTGGGCTTGTAGTGAGGGTTAAGTATCACATAGCACTGACAGCTCATGAAGAAATTCTTTTGTCCCTGGTGCTGAGGGTCTATTTTTTGGAGCAGGGATTTGCGGAGTTGTTTTCTGCACAGAGTAATTGCTGGTGAGAGAAAATGGGGTACTCAAAGCAGTGCAACTTCTGCAATAGAAGTTCCTCTCAGTGAATGTGATGGCATTTAAAAGAACGTGGAAGTAGTTGTATATGCTTTTTTTTTTGTTTGAAATTTTAATAATTGAATCCATCTCTTTTGAATTTAGCCATGTCAGAAGTAGTCTCCTTTATGAGGAGCAAGAACATAAAGGAGGACACGAGCCTGGGCTGCTGCAGAGTAAGATGCCTTGATGCTGGGGGGCTGAGTGTCCTTGCAGATGGGTAGCGTTGGGAAGCAGAGCTCTAACGTAGTGACCGGCCTGTAATGTTTTAATTTCTGCAAGTAAAGTGTAACTTTTCGTCCTTGGTAAAGTAAGTGTCTAGCTATTTAGCAAGGGACAAAGCATAATGTCATCATTTGAGAGATGTATTGTCAACTTGGACAGGTGATATTTAAGGAGCCTGAAGAGAGAAATGACCTGGCAGTGTAACAAGACATATCACAAGTGACTGCCTCAGAAAGAATGAGAACAAGACAGACAATTTCCATTACTCCTCAGTGTTAAGGTGCTAGCATTATCCCCTAAACAACCACATGCTCGAAGCAATAATCATGCACTGTCTTCTTCTGTACTAATATGAAAGTGCAATTCAATCTCTGACACATACTGCTTCAGCTTCTGACTTGTCAAGTTGTTTCTCTGCTGGAGCTCAGCTAATATATAGTGAATGGGCTTTGTACAATGACTGAAATGGGGAAATAGTTATCCAGTTTCCTTTGAAGCTGGCCACAGAGGTGCCTAGAATATGCTAGAAGAGAGAGGCTTTGTTTTTGATAGCCTATAAGTTATGTCAGTTAGGAAAACTGTGAAACCTCAAGCCCTTCTTCAAACTGGCTTCTCTTTTGAAAGGAGTCCGTTCTCCAGTCTGAACTGAGTAGCCTGTTAGCTGTTTACTAATTCCCGTAATAGCTTGGAGAGAAGCAATCGTTCTTTTTCCGCCGTCTTCCCATCAGTGTGTATGTGCTGGGTTTTATGACAGCATTTCATGCTTTTTTGTAACTTTTCAGTGGGAACCTATTTTTGCAATAGCTGACAGAGAGGCTCTACATCTTCTGTATCAGTCAAATCCTGCCTTTCAATGACAATATTCACTGTCATTATTCTGCATATTGATGAAGTACATTTTATAGTAAACTTGCTTTAATTCTGAAGTAATAGATACTACTGTTGCAACTGTTAGATTTCTATATATGTAAGGAGAAATTAAATTATCATCTAAAAATAAGGAATTGCTCTTCTGTGCACTATAAAAACCAAACCAAAACAAAAAAAACATCCAGTAGTATTCAGTGCCATCCTGGAACTTGCTGCTTTTTCTTAACCTGTGGTGCGGTGGAACAACCCATTATTCCCATATTTGAAGAATTGGAAAATTCAAAATACTTGATCTGAACCAGATACAAGAAAATTTTTTAAAAATCAATATCTTATGCATAACCAGAATCACTCTTCTAATAACCTAATATCTACTTAGTATGTCTGTGTTTCTGTTCTTTTCATTTTAAAGCAGTAGTGTAAGCTTTTCTTAGCTGCAATTCAAGATCAATTTGTTAAAGAGTTAAGATAACTGGCTTTTTTTTTTTACATTTACAGAGCAAATTGAGGACACTTTTTCAGTAGTGTGACTGCATCAGTACAGAAAACTGATAGATAAAACTACCCTAGCATGTGCTGAATCAAATGGTGGGTTGTGAAGGCAATATTACAAACATCAGTAGCTTACAGGCCAGGCAAACCTTTCCGGATGTTCTCTGATGAATGCCTAGTGGACTACGTGCTTCTGTGTACAAAATGTGTGTGAGGGCTCATGTGGTAAGACACCAATGCTGCTGCACATACTTTTTTCTGCAGCTGTCCGTAACGTCTGTTCTCTGCTACACCTTTTGCAATCTAGTTTGATTATTTAAAAGCTGTATACAAAGAATACAAAAAAAATACATACACAGTTGTATTTATTGCTTTTTTTCAGCTGGTGCCGCCTACATTAGTTGACATTATATTTTTATGTATAGATTTGTCCATGTTGCCTTAAGGAAAATTGTGTGTTTAAGCATAATATCATAATGCATATGCATAAGAAAATTGAATTAAGCTTGTTACTGATATCCCAAAGGTGACATTTCTTAACTTTTGAATACCTGGTTTTGCTCTCTTACTGTAATACAGCTTTTGTGCATATAATTTTCTATAAACAACAACAACAGACAAGAAAATCCTTCAAATTCTTTCACTTGGAAGTTTCTGCTGGCAGTTGGAGAAAAAGAAAATTAATAAAAAATGCATTTTTGACATTTAAAAGAGAATTATTTGCTTTAAAATGCATAAAACATGCAAAAACTTAAATTGCTGGAGTTTGCACATTTTAGAGCATTACTCTCTGAGTGACGTTTATTAGCTGAGTTAAAGCATGTGTAGCAGGTTTCTGTGTAGCAAGCTTTACCTTTATTTGTTTTGTAAGCTAAATTGCATTAGAAGAAGTAGCCTTCCAACTCTGAGAAAGCTACAGAAATTTTTTTGTCATCGACACATCTTTCTGCTTCCTATTTAGATCTTGGATGTAAAGCCAGACACAACCAAGTCTGTTTCCCTGTGACTTTTTATCTTTTGGACTTGCATAGTCAGTGTCCACCTCGCTGATCCCTACATTGTCTATTGCTGTTTTTGTCGTGTTCTTGGAGCATCTTCAAATCCATTTCTTTATAGCAATCCGTAACCTCTGGATTTGTATTGGTGGTACTGCTGTGTATGCGCTAAGAGTTAACAGACTGCATCCTCTGTAGCTGCTGGCCCTCAGGCTTTTTGCTTTCTCTGAAGGATCCTTCTGCTCCCTTGACAGTTACACACTGACAGAGCAAATCTCAAAAGTGGTGAGGCCAGCGTTTGCTTCCCAAAACCCTTCCTCCCTGTCCTCTGCTATGTCAGCATCAACTAAAGTCTTTATACAAGAGGACAGCATTTCCCATTTAAAAATAAAAACTGGGGGAGGGCGAGAGATGTCTTGAAATGCTCACTGCTATCTTAGGAATGAACTAGTTGACCTACTTTACCATCATGTAGCTACTGAAGCTCCCCTTGCCCAGCTCCTTCTAGGCCGTGTAGTTGAGCTCATGTTGTCTGGCAAGGTGGTGGACTCTGTTTCTTCCTTCATGAGGCCACTAATGTGAGGAGGCAGTCCTGGCTTCCCAGGTCTTTCCAGGGGAGGTGCACAGGGTAGAGACTCTTACAGGCTGAAGGGACCAGAGGAGAGTAAGGTGGTGAGACCCAGATTTAGCACCCAGGGTCCACTGTATTGGAAAGCTGGGGAAGAGGTCAAGGCACTGCAGGACATGAGAACCAACCTTGTCCCTTGCAAATCCTTGCTGTTCTTGTGCTGTTGAAAGTCTGGCAAGCAGCGCTGTAACTGAGTAGCAGGAGTAGACAAAGGGCAGCTCATCCTTGAAGGCTGGGGTCAGGAAAGAGCATATGGCAATGAGAGGTAGGATGTCTTCTCATCTGCCTTTTGTGTAGAAATTGTCTGAGGTATGGAGGAAAGAACCAACAGGAGTCATGTTTCAAAATCAGTCATTCTTGCTCAGCTGCTTTAAAAAAAAAAGAAGGGGCGGCAGACCGATATTCTCTGCTGTGTTTAAGGACAGGAAAAGATCTAGCTTTGTTTGGACTTCAGTATTGAATGGAAATCTTGCGGTCCCTGATTGCTTCCAGCAATTGCTTGCGAATGTCCATCACCGTTCATAGGTGTTGCTGGCAATGTTTGCTGCAAAAAGATATGAAACAAATAGAGAAACCTTTGTTTTGAGATTTAAAACCATGTATATGCACACAAAAGTGTTAAAATATATCTCAATTTCAAGAAAAATATTCTGATAGCTTTGTAAAAAAAAAAAATTGGTTTCAGCTTACTGGAACATTTTTCCATACATTGTTATAATATCTTTAATAACTAGTCAGGCAGTTAGAACTATTTTCTTTCCCCGGAGTATTACAATAGATATGAAGGAAAAAAAATCCATACCTGCAGTATTTTATGAATTTGAAAAAATAGACAAAACTGTATGTTCCTGCCAGGTATCATCCACAAAGAAGCAGCCACTTATTTTCAGCGCATTTTTTCCAAATTGTTGTCTCTGCATCATAGTCGTGTGTTGGTCTTAGTCATGAGAAGTGGAGTACATAAATTACACCAGCTACCTGGATGCCTGTAGCAACCTGAATTCACCCTACTGTTTAGAAACCCCTGCATCGTAAGGGTAGGTTGTGGTGAAAGAAAGAACTACTTCATCTTAACAGTTGTGTCAGAGAATTACATTAGGAGTAAAAATAAAACAAAAACAGTTTGTCATGTAGATTATAAATAAATGTAGTTTGGAAGTTAGAAAAAAATTATATAAGCATCCAAGAAGTAGAATTCGAGATTTGTTTTTCCAATTGAAAATGGGGAGGGAAGGAACCTACTTTTTTTTTTTAAAGAACTTTTTGAAGTTCATGGAAATGGTTTTGGAGAAAACCTAAAAGAATTGCTAGAGATGGAAAATGAAGCTTGTGGCATGAGTGTTTGGGTATCCCAGTTGCTGATACCGAAGAGATCAGATTTCCTTGTGTTACCCACATGCAGTAGCAATCCCGTGTGTCAAGACTGCTGCTGATCTCTGCTGGGGCCAGGAGTGTCTGCCCTTTCTCCTCCCCCCAACCCCCTTGGTGCATAATTGGCCTTTTAGGTGTTCTGCTTCTAATCTTTCCCAGAAGTATTGGTCACTGGTTTTGTGTTCCCATCTGGCATCGTCAGGACTGAACCAGTGTTTGATCTGTGGTCAGTAGATCAAACTTTTATTAAGGGTAGACTCAGGTATACTTGGTAGCTTGTGAACGCTTACTGAAAGGCACCTGCTTCTGTCCGGAGGGTAAATGGGCCGAGGCACGTTAGCAGAGTTTTTCAGTTGTTGCTATTGCAAGTAATTTCAGTTTTCCAAGTACGTGTTTAATGATGTTTCCCTTGCGAGCGGTGTTTAGTGATCTCCTCGAAACCAAGCTCTCACTGAGGCATGGCCAGTGAAACCTGACCTTGAAATGATAATGCAAGCCGTGCTGAAAATTAATTGCTGGTAGCATTCTCTCTGCTGTTTGATTTTTAATGAATGAAGAGTTACTGCGAGTTTTAAAGTTTTTATAGACAGCATGCAAATCTGCTCTTTTTTTTTTTATTTCAAATTGATAGCTCAGTTGCTCTTGGTACAGATTACTGAAGGCATCTTTTAAGAACTATTTTGATTTTTAAAGTTTCATTATAAAATAAAAAGGAAATAGTGGTTTAATGGCAGTTAGAAGCTTACATCATCAGTTTAGTATTATACTTGCAAAGCACATAGGCACAATACCATTTTTGCATTACTTTAGATTTAATTTAACAGTGTTCTTAGAAAAAACTGTGCAAGGCTAATTTATGTTGACAAAGGCAATACAAAAGTATTTTGTAATAAGCAAGGCACTAATACAGCACACAAGAAATTGATTTCATGTTACATTTTTGTATAATTAAGTAAAGTGCTAACTTCAAGCTATTTCTTGTGACAGCCCATAAGGCTGTATTTTTTTGCACTCTTACAGTTAGTGTTTAAGTTCAAAAGCACGTTTAATTTAAAAATATTTGCTACAAAGTATGCTAATATAATTGGCACTAAAGTAATTTAGCTTTATATATTTTATTATTAAGTAGAAATAATTCTGTATAGATTTTGTTTCCTTGTTGCTGTAATATTAATTACAATATTGAGGATATTCCACATTTGAAACGTTGCTCAACTTTATCTGGTCCAAAATGAAGGGATGTAAGATAAAACCATCTGCACTCTGTTTCAGCCTATATTCTACTCAAGAATTTATGTTGCCACACAGCCTCTTCCTCTTACGCAACATTGCTTGCTTTCATACACTTTCCTTTTTCTTTTAAGAGTAGATTTATTCACTTTATAAATTTAGCTTCCAGTTTTAGAAGCGAGTTACAGAAGTACATCTTTGGGAAGGTCTTATCCCAAAATCCCAGTCCTTTGTCCCTTTTTTTTGTGGAATATAAAAGTTAAGGTGTTTTGTGATGGGTGGGTTGGTGGGTTTTTTGGGGAGGTTGTGTTTTTGTTTGTTTGTTTTTCTTTTGAAAACATAAAACAAGGCAGAGGATGCAAGGCTGTTGTACTTAATTTTCTTCCTTTCACCCATTTTTCCCTAGTGCTGATGGCAATGAATTGGATGTGCTTTACCACTTCACATGTTTTTCTCATCAACCGTCCGACCCTTGGGTATTCACTTTCCACCTTTCTGTTGTATCAGGATTTCAATTTCCAGTTAAGTATCTGATGCTGAACCTGGAAATTGAAATACATCTATGGATATGGACTACTGTGAATCAAAGGAAGGCTGTAGTTCTGTCCTACCGCATCTGCTCTTATTCCCCTTGTATTTACTCTTCTCTGTAAGACCCGTCCCAAACTGCCTTAGCAATACATACAATTTTACGGTTGTGTTTTTCTTGGTTTTATATGTTTTTTGCCCTCTGCTGACAAGAGAGAAGAAAGAAATTATTGGAGGAATATTAGAGGCCAACCGCTTCCTTTCTTGTTAATAAACTTCTGATGCAAAAGAAACAAGGAAGCGACCATATTCAACATAAAGTAACAAACAGTGACTGACTGTTTCAGTTTATAATTCAGTTGAAGTATCTTAAGTTATGCCTGATTTTTAAAGGATGTGTTCAGCACTTGTTGAAAATAAAGAGAAGGGGCTTCCCAAGGCGCAATTTTCTGATCTTTAGGTAACATGATTTTTATGGTTTTTATCCTTTGCTTTAAGCATCAATAGAATGAAACTGCATGCTTGGCTTAAAATCTGACATAAACCTGTCAGACAGTTTATGCTCTGCCATGGCCACAGAATTCTTGGTGTAACCAAAGCTCTAGCTAATTGGGATGACCTTCGTGCATAGCAGTGCCATCAGGTATGACCTGTTTGTTTTGAAATTTTATTTGGAAATACCATCTCATTATATTTGGACTCACAAAAAAACTCAGTATTTGGAGAATATTGCATTCCTGGGGTAGAATGTTCCGATGATGCTTAAGATTCATTGTTAATATTCAAAAATGTTGGGCAGTTCAGCTTTCAGCATGCAAATCTTGGGTCAGGAAACGCTCAGGAAATTGCATACCTTCTCAAAACATAGAGACTGCACGGCCAGGATTTTTCTTGAGAGGTTATTATCCTATGTTTCCTGTTAGGAAGAAGCTACTCTGTAATAGTATGAATTTTACTTCTGTGTTGTTTCCATATATACGCAGTGAAGACCTTTGCTTCAGTATGCTTCTGAAAAACCACTGGCTCTGCTACTTATAATTGTAAAATCCTTGTGTCAAGTTGATAAGTTCCAAAAAGCTATTTGTTGCCTTTCTAAATAACTCGGTTCAGGCAGTTGAAAGAAAATCATAAAGATAACTAGTTTGTTTTTCCTAAAGTTCCTGTTGCTGCAGTGCAATTTCCACAGAAAATAAGAGCTGGAACAAGGGTATAGAATAACATTACAGTTCAGTTATCTCAGGAAACTAACAATGCAGATTGATTGAAAGAGAACAGATTGAGTTACTGCAGATGTGATATAGGTAATAAACGAGTGCAGTCATTTCCTGCGTAAGAAGCCTACCTTTTGAAAGACAAAGTTTGCTCATTCTGCTGAAAAGTGAAAATAGCAAAAATTAAATAACACCTTTGAGTCATATTCCCTTTTGTCAAAAATAAAAAAAAAAAAATTTATCCAGTGTCATAAAAATAAATTAGTCAGAATAATCAACTTCCAAGTTATTACCAGTACCAAATAACAATAATAATATTTGATGCCTAAAAAGAGTGGAAAATCAGCAATAAAGTACTGTACGATATTATTGTACCAGTGTATCTCATGTCTGGGAATTCAAATATTCTAATATTTTGAGCTTTTTAATCAAAAATATTTTCTTTTCATTTTCTCCTTTTCCAATCCCAAAGAGCTAGAGCCCTTGCAAAACTTTATGACAGCAGTATGATCTATGCCACATAATACGGTCCCCAAGTTCTGTAATGCAAGATGTAATGTGGAATTTGCCACATGAGTGCTTGAGACAGCCTAACTCAGAAGAGCAAGAAAATAAAATCAGTCCAGGGGCCTCCAGAGTGTAATTTTTCAGAAGTGTTGGAGGTACATCAGTTATATGGACATAATTAGAATTATGTGTCTCAAGGCTTCCGAAAATCCCATTGGTTCCTGTACATGTTTTTATCTCATAATATTTTTCCGAGTACTGGTGAGTTCTTTCCTTAAAACCAAACAAGGTTTTACATGCCTTAACTTGCTTCTAATAATTTTACCTTATTTTGTTGCTGTATTTTGATTGCAAACTCTGCTTTACGTATAGATGCCTTGACGCGTTATTGTTTCTTCATCTTCTTAACATTGCATCTGTCTTGGATGGTATACCCTTGCCTTCCCCAGCCTTCCCTTCGGCAGGGAGAGCGGAAAAGGTCACACAAGGCCTCTTTGCCTACTGCCGTGCAAAGCCAGCCGTGCACATTGACTTGAATCCCCCTTGTTGGCAATTTAATCGGAGCTGCCTGACTTTTTCACTGAAGAAAATGAGATCTGCTCATTGTACTGGCGGAGATTTTGAGGGAGAGAATTGCTGGCTGACAGGCATTAATTAACTAACTGCTGGAGTGCTAATACTTTCGGGCCAGTACCAAGCTTTTGATTGTGTGTCTCTTCTTTCCTTGGACATATATCTGCAAAAGTATATTCTGCCTAGATCATGAAACGTGAATATTTTAAAATTACTTGTGGTGAAACTGCCTAGAGAGAGTGGTACAGGCCAATTGGCACAAGCACCAAAACTGGAATTATACGTCACGTTTCTAGTTCCCAGCTTCATGCCGAATCCACCACTAAAAATAGTGATACTAATGTTAATATGAGGCAGCAGGTCAAATTCTTTCATAACCATTAACTGCTGTGTTGGGTTTTTGATGTGTTACGGTGATGCCAAGCCTCCTGTCTGAAAGTAGCAGTGGAGTTCTTCCCAAGGGAGCTGGCGTCTTGACATGTGCTGCAAAAACCAAAAGATTATTTGGCTGGATAAAGAAATGTCATGTTTCTGTAACAGGATCTCATGTCTAAGCTGTAGACATCAGACTCATAGCAACACATCTGATTTAGCCTGTAAACCAACTGTTGCCCCCCAAACTGTTCGAAGTTAATTGTTGTCTGTAATTTTTTTACTGCTAGTTTAAAAATAATGAATGTACAGTGCTTAGAAACAATTAACTGTGTAATACCGAGTTTACTACTTTCATTTCTGTAGCATGTAGGAGATGATTTGGCTTTTTCTTGGGCTGAATTATGCCATGCCATAAAGGACTGTAACAGTGCTAATTTGCTTGAAATGTGGTTGAATTTATCACAGCCAGCACAGGCTTGTATGTGTTTTCTTTCCTGTGTGATTTTACAAATACAAAAGAAAATAAAAATTGCTTTTCCCACTCTGTTCTTGCAGTTGCCCCCTCCTCAACCCATATGAAAAGTCATCTTTCGGAGCATGCTCTGAATTCACATTAGTAGTACGACTTACTGCGTGTTTTATTCTTAAATACATTATACAAAAAAAGGGAGGCTGAGTGGATGTCTTGTGGGGTTTTTTTTGTTTATTTTATTTAACTGTAAGAGAAACTATAAAAGCATTTTACTAGTGGATGTCGTATGAATAAAGAGTATTGATGAAAGCCAGCCTCCTCAGTGTCTATTCGAGCAGTCTGTGACAGCTACTGTTGTTTAACCATCTAACCTACTTCCTCTTCTCACTATAGACATTAACCTTATAAGCCCAAAGTATTTAGAAGTTAATGGCCTGTTATACAAGTCTAAGCATTCATGATGATGGGATATTAAGTTATTAAATGTATTTTGCTGTGTAACTAAACCTCAAGTTGTGCTCGTAAATAATCGCTTAACTTGTTAGTTTAAATTGAGCGCATCTATTTTTCTGCCTTTGTAGTCCCTGTTGTGTTAGGAGTAGTATTAAAATGTGAGTCTGGTAAACATCAGCATAAATCTCTTACCTTCCCTGAGATAGTGAAAGAAGTGCAGATCATCAGTTTTTTTCCCTTGAAAATAGAAATTTCAAAATTAACAGATTAAGGAAGATAAATTCAGTAGCAGTATGTTCTGTCGAGACCCTTGCATGTTCCTGTCAAGCCTCGCTGAATTTCATTTTACATTTTGAAATTTTCGAAGAGTTAAATTTGAATTGAAGCTAATGTTACTGACAAGAGGAAAATAGAAGCAATTGGTTTGCACTAAACAAGTTTGAATGGTTGTTAATGTGAATGACTTTCAGGCAGCGAATGTCAGAGAACAGTAGATTACTTTCTTTACCTCGGGCATTTTAAACCATCTCCTGTGGTAGGCCTGACATTTTTTTTTTTTTTTTTCCTTCTCTTGAACACGGGAAGCAAAGTAATTGGAGTCTGGTAATTTCAGCCCATGGCTGATGAAGATAAATCATAACAAGCTACTGGAATGCACACTGACAATCCACATAGGGCTACTAGAACATGAACTCTCACTAATGCATTATTCAAATTTTGTTTCCTTCTGATTGATATTCTAGAAGGCCCTGAAACTGTTAATTATGAAGCCAACCGCCATTTGTTATTCTGCAGAATCTTCATGCCAGAAGCCAATTGCTTCAAAATGCCTTCGCTTTGTCTCCAGGACTTGGGCACCCGAGCGCCATGCTGCTCGCTCCGCGGTGCGGCTGCGCCGATGCGGCTCACGTGTCTGCGGGGAGCGAGAGCTTGTTTTGTTGCTTCCGAGCGAAGTTGCCCTCCATCCGAAACAGGCAACTGCTCCTCCTGGCAGAC
This sequence comes from Fulmarus glacialis, assembly GCF_000690835.1. Classification (NCBI taxonomy): domain Eukaryota; kingdom Metazoa; phylum Chordata; class Aves; order Procellariiformes; family Procellariidae; genus Fulmarus; species Fulmarus glacialis. The sequence continues at coordinate 38,774 of NW_009185962.1, forward strand.
GGTCAAGTTGTTCAGTCCTGGCATTTGTTTCCATTAAGGTGTGGCTGGCTGCCTGTGGAAACTCATCCCAGGCGATGCACTGAAGACTGGCCATGCAGCCTCCCCGGGTTTCAGCTGGATCCACCTGGTCGCGTGGGGTTAATGCTTGATCCAAGGGAAGGAATGCGAAACTGGCCACGGGGCAGGAATGTGGCAATGCAGTTTTAGGTTGGGTTACGATTCCAGGGAATGGCACCCTTTGTGACTTTGCGCCTTTTCAACCCTGCCTAGCCAGGATCCTCTCCTAGCCTTGATCCTCATGGCTGGTCTGGGCAGTCTTCAGTAGCCAGGACCTTCCAACCATATGCGATGGCTCTGGCTCTATCCTTCTCTGGGAAAGAAAAGCAGATACATCCCAAATATTTTCTGTGTGAAAACTGTGTCCTGTTGCAGCCAGTTAAAGCAGACACCGGTGGCAGTGGCACATCACTGGGTGGGGGTGAGGCAGGGTGGGGATCAGTGGAAATGTCATTTTCTCTTTGGCTACTCCATCTCTTGTCCTTGAATTTAAGCAGCGGCGTAGTTTGCATCCCACAGCAAATTACCCAGTAGGCAGAGTGACTTATTTCTGTGGTCTCAATTGCACTCATAGTAATGCTTGGTGAAATTGTTTATGCAAATAGTGTATTAACTGAAAGACACAGTGCTGTATTGATCAAAGCTATTTTCTTGTTTTGATGGAATTCATCCAGTAGTTTCAGCTGAGGAGAAATATTGGGAGCCTAAATATTTCATTTCAGTGGTTTCAAAATAAAATGGCTCCACTTCTTTGATTTTGAAACAATGTTTTGTTTTGAGATTGAGCTAAGCTAAATTTTTAAAAGGATAAAAACTACTTGGCAACAATGATATTGAGACATCCAGAGAAGGTTTTACTTCAGTTTTACTGAAACTAATTTTTCCTTTTTTTTGTGTTTCCTTCCCCCCTTTTTTCTTTTCCTTTTTTCTTTTTTCTTTTTTTTCTTTTTTTTTTTTTTTTTGCTTTTGAACTGAAAATACCTCACAGCTCTGTATGTGAGTGTTCCTTGGGGTCATACAGAGAATTGTTTCATTTTACATCTCAATACCTTGTTTCCTTCCCCTGTGTCCTGTGTTTCACAGCCAGGGAATAGTTCACTGCCACTGGTAATTTTCAGGGGACAAGAAAACACAGAGGAGGAGAATGAGCACTTTTGTCAAGGGTGAAGCCTTCTCCTCTGATTCAGGAGCAAGCCTCTCCGTGTTTCTGATTGAAGATTTCACCTGCCACTTGCTGTCAAAAGTCCTACGTATATCCAAAGAGGATGTTTATGTGAAGAAATGCTTTCCTTTTGAAAGGCAAGGGGGAAATCACCTATCAAGTTTCACAAAAATACTGAAGAAATGATTCACAAGTCTGCTGGCTTCCCCCCCCAAATTCAGCATGTCACTTATGCCTGGGTAATTTTGCCGTGAGCCCTGTGAGGTTTATTCTCCCTGGGGAACCGTGCCAGTGCAGAACATCTCTCCCAGTTCATCGGTGCCTCTCCAACACCTCTGTTTTGTGGCTGGGAAGTTGTGATTTGGTGTTGAGCTCTTGAGCTTGCCTGCAGAATCGCACTGTACGTACTTCTGCTGTGGCCGTGTGCTTCAGGGGACTGTTTGTACCTACATGAACCTGGATTTTGAGGTTTATTGTGGGAAAAGGAAGACCCTGGGGCAGCAGGAGGGGAATTTGGGGGATTCTAAAGCTTAAAAGGTTTTTTAGCACCAGAGGTTATGTACCTGGGGGAAAGGTGCATATGGACTGAAGTACTCAGCCTAGGCATTTAAAATACTAGCCAACTAGCTCATTTTCCTCAGAGCTGTACATTTATAAACCTTATTGCAGTTGCAGAGACTGTATGGAGGCTAGCTCAGTGGAGAGATGCTCCATCAGTCTCTGACCACCAAACCAGTGTTTAACTGGTAGTATAAAGTTGGTGCTCCCATGTAGATCTAGTATCACTTTATGACTGGTAATTAATTGGTAGCTTCATCTAACATACTTCTGAGGATGTTTCATTACTCCAGTAGGGATAGCCTGGCAAGTGAGATAAGGGACTCTGACCAGAAGGAAATTCGATCTTAACATTTGCAGCTTTTCTCTGCAGACATCTTAAGACCATCTGGGCAATGATTATGATTTATAGCCCTTTTGGTTGAATCATTTTATTTGAAGTTTTAGAACTTTAAATTGTTGTGAAGGACTGCTGCTTGCTAGAAAGAAGCCATATTTTTAAGTGCAAGTTTTTTAACAGCTGCTAAAAAAAAGAAAGTCGTGTGAACCAAGAACAGTGAAAGCCCATTTTCAAAATGGTAGTCATCAGAAAGGAAACTTATATCATAAATCTCAAAACTACTTTTGCCTAGTCATTGATTTCTTCAAAAATTGTCACTGTATCATATTAAAAAGAAATCAATATTTTTAAACACTATGTACTACTTTATTGACCACTTCTTGAGAGGTTCTAAAGGCCTTTTTTAAAGTTCTTTCTAATATGTTACTTTTAAAATTATTTGTTATGTGAAGTTATGAAAGTTTGGGAAAATCTTATTATTATATGTGAAGACAGGCATTAACGCGAATTGTAATGCCAGGCTCCTGAGCCTGTATTGTTTTATGCTTAGCCAAACATTAAGAACAGTATGACAGTGAACACAAAACGAAACAAACAAGGAAGAAGTTAGAAAAAGAAACAATATTAAACAAACAAACCACATGTCTCATATCATTCAGTAAGTCATGGATCCACTTTTTTAATGGCTGGTACTAAGCTAAATAATTATAACACACCCCAGTAAGCAATGAGAACACTGTATCATTTTAAATAAAAATTAAAATATAGTAGTGTTTTAAATTGCTTCCTGCTATAATCATAAAACACATAATTATCTAATAGGCATACGTGAATAAGTAGGGTGAGTGAGAACTGGGAAAAATATTTTTTGCTTGCATTTGTGTACAAACTGAGGATTTAAAAAATCTATCATAACAATTGTCAGCCTTCAAAAGAAGGCTTTTATCGTAAGACCTACTGCTCCTGCACGCAGAAAAGGAAAATCACAAGTTGATTAGATTATCAGTGTCTTTGTTTTTTATCCTGTTATTCCAAAATGCTGGATCTAAGTAAGGGGGCTTGTGGATTATTGGTTATTGGTTGTTTTTTTTTTTTTTTAATTATTATTTGGGGGGTTTTGTTTGGTTTGGTTTGGCTTTGGGTTTTTTTGAGTACCCTGGTCTCTTCTACTGTATAAATTTAGCTGGGAACTGAAAACCTTGTGTTTGATCTCTCAATGTATTGCCATGGAAATGAAGGGTATTCCAGAAATTCTTGCTTTCTGCATTTGTCGAATGATTCCGAAGGGAGAAAAGGTGGGGAAAAAAAAAACATCTTTGCTGAAGAAGGGGGAAAAAGAGATTGTCGGAAGTGTTGTATTAGGGTGACTATTTTGCATTCTTTAAAACTTCATTGCATTTAAATTCCACATGTGATTTTTAGTGCTATATATAATACTGATTCTACCTATTTTTAATTAGATTTTTAACATGAGCTGATAGTGGAATTTCAGCATTAATTGTGCATTCATTTGTGACTTTTAATACATGATTAACTACTTCGCTAGTGCATTTGAGTGCTAGTCAGCACTTGAGTCAGCAAAAATATTAATGATTTGTAATGGTGTTTGGCTTTTAAGATAGCTGGCTAGAACTAGTCATGTTATATGATGTCTTATGTTAGGCAGGGCTTCAGTTAAACTTCAGCATTAAATGATGCCTATTTCTCCCAAATTCCTTGATTCCAAGCAATTTCTGAATAGAACGGAAAATCATGAATGAACTAAGTCAGTGTTAGGAAAAGAAGAATTCAGATCTTAGAAGTCCAGCCCACTGAAAGCTAACAGAAATGGGGACAACTAACAGAGGTTTCAAGCACTTTGTTCTTTAACTGCAGTAAAGAGTTGTGAGCAGTAGAAAACAGCCATAAAAAAGCTGGGGAATTATGGAGAAAAAATGCATTTCAGAAATGTGAAGTACAGAGCACTCATACAAGACATGCAGCATCTCCAAAAGAGAGCTCAGGAGGAAGGTAAAAGCATGGAGAATTTGACTGTACTTGGCTGTCTACTTTTTTTTTGTTATGTTTTTTTTTATTGAGGGCATGTGGAGGGGGATGTCACAGGATGGAAGAGGACTTTGATTAGAAACTACAGACCATGGCCAGTTTGCACTTATTAGAAGACTTGCAATTAACCTCAGATAAAGCAGCAAATGTGTCAAATAAAATACAATACTGTGAGCAGGCCAAAACTTGTGGAGAATAAAGCTCTGATGGTAAGTGCTAGAGAAAACCCACAATGATTATATTCTTGAGAAAGAGAGGCAAGTAGGATCTTAAGTCCAATCCTCAGAAATAGCAAGGACAGTGGTGCGCACGAGGTGTTACCTGTAAATGTACTGGTAGATTAGAACTGTGGTTGTGAAGCCATTCTGAAACAGTAGATTCTGAAACGTACTCAGCCATTCTGAAACCTACTCGGCACTGGTGAGGCCGCAACTCGAATACTGTGCTCAGTTTTGGGCCCCTCACTACAAGAAGGACATTGAGGTGCTGGAGCGTGTCCAGAGAAGGGCAGCGAAGCTGGTGAAGGGTCTAGAGAACAAGTCTTCTGAGGAGCGGCTGAGGGAACTGGGGCTGTTTAGCCTGGAGAAGAGGAGGCTGAGGGGAGACCTCATCGCGCTCCACAACTACCTGAAAGGAGGTTGTAGCAAGCTGGGTGCTGATCTTCTCTGCCACGTAACAAGCGATAGGACGAGCGGAAATGGCCTCAAGTTGTGCCAAGGGAGGTTTAGATTGGATATTAGAAAAAACTTCTTTACTGAAAGAAGTCAAGCATTGGAACAGGCTGCCCGGGGAAGTGGTGGAGTCACCATCCCTGGAAGTATTTAAAAGACAGGTAGATGAGGCGCTTAGGGACATGGTTTAGTGGGCATGGTGGTGTTGGGTTGATGGTTGGACTCGATGATCTTAGAGGTCTTTTCCAACCTTAATGATTCTATGATCTGTCCCACATATCTTTAGAGCACTGGTGGGCTGTGGCATGCTGCCAAGAGCACTCCAAACATAAACAGCAAAATAGAAGAGAGAAACAAGACTTTATATATATAAGTGCTGCCTCATACATGGGCTAGCGTACAAAAACCAAAAGTAGAGAAGAGCAGCAATACCCAAAGGTTAGCCTGCTTTGCATTTGGGAATGAGCAGCACCACTGTGCAAAGCTGTCTATACATTCTTCTCTATCCCCCGTCTCCTCCCTGCAAGAGTCCCAGGGATTCTTTGGATAACCTAATCCGAAAACCTTTGCTCTTAGTCTCAAACATTTGATAAAAATGCAGAAAGTGAAGTCTGAAGCTAAACAACGCAAAGATGCACAGCTAGCTGAACAAATTTGGAAAGAGGTAGCACAGCTGTGATTTCCCTCAACGAGTTGCTGATTATTTCCTCAGGCCGTGTCCACAGTTAGGAATTTCTGGGGTAATCTATAGGTTGTGGGAAACTGCTCTCGGGGCGATGGCCTCATGAGGTGATGGTGGAACTAACTTCTAAAGAGAGAGATAAATGCTGCATAGCTACCTTCACTGGGATATTAGTAGTGTGTGGAAGAAATCTATAGGATTCCCAAGCAGACTTTGTTCAGTACGCAGCTTCATTCCTAGGCAGTGCCTGTCTTGCACTGTTTGTGAGGTCTTTTTCCCTCCCTGTTCTTTTTGTCATTGTGTATCTCTCTTGCTATTCAGCCAGGGAATTGCTGTGAATAAAGGTTCATAAGAGAAGAGAACCTAATTTGCTCTGCCCACAAGAGATGCTCTGTGTAAATAAAGAGAGATAATGGAAAACTGCCTGCTGTCCTGAAAAGTTCATGTGACTCACGGGTGGAGGCACAACCAGTATTTGAAAGAGAATTTTGTGACAGTGACTCATCTTCTTTTCCTTGTGTAGGAAGGCCGGGATGCCATACAGAATAGTGAGGCTCCCTCAGATTTTTTTTTTTCTTCCCCCGCCCCGTTTAGTTTTAGAAGTGAGGAGGACTGGAATATAACCCTTTTGTAAACTGCTATTATTAAGCCCTGAAAAGTGCTATTTTGATTATGCTGGTGCTGCTTCTTTCCAAAATCGAATGTATTCTGTTTCAGAGCCCTACCCTATATGTCTACCCTGAGGAGTAAGAAATATGTGGGGAACTTGCAAGGTCAGAGACAGTACAGTGTAGAAATCTGCTGCTTTTGTTTCATAACTTCAGGTATATATTTCTGCCTCTTTCCTTATTCAGTGAAGATACATAAAGGCTAAATGTAGCAGAAATTGAGCTTAGAGCAGGTTTCGAACATAAAAACACAGATTTATAATAGAACTTGGCAAGTGGATGTTATCTTTCATCCAGAGATCACGATCTACAATGTGTACTTTGGGGATTGCAGCCGTGCCTGGCCGGACGGGGCGATTCAGAGTTCTCCTCTGCCTCTCCTCTTTTTAAAAAAAGTCCTTATCAGTTTGATTGCTTTTGACCAAAGGATACGTGTGTGAAAACTTCTACTTTTTTGGGGAAAAAAAGGGCACTTGGAGGTTAGTGACTAAATTACTTGCATTTGAAGAAAAAAAAGGAAATTACTTTCACTGTGAAACATGTGCATCAGCCAGACATAGAATCTACTTTCTTTTCCTAGTCTTGCCATGAACATTAGGCACACTGTATGTTTTATATACATATGGACAATGTATTTGATGTAGCAGCAGCAAGCTGCCATTTTTACATCAGTTAAGACCAGAATGCCACTATTAAAACTGCTTTATAGCTAGCAGGCACCCTGTAGTGTTTGCAAAGCAGCAGGTATTATAACCCACATTTTTGGGGGGGGCTTTTGTTTAGCTTTACTTTTTTGGTTCTGAGGTTCCCTTGGGGAACTAAGAGGTTTATTAATAAGTAGTGCAGCATACTGGGTACGTGTCTTATTATTTGGAAGGCTGCTGATGTTGAGCTGAGCAAAGAAAAACTTGTGGTGAGTTCCTGGCTCACAGCCATGGTTTTTTAAAGTGGCTTTGTAATTTCTAAATATGCATATGCTGTTCCCTTAACTGATCTTTCTGAAGATTTTAGCTTATCTGTTTCCAACAGATTCCTTAGATGGAGATATTATTTGAATGGTCTGTTAGGTGTCCCCTCCCTCGGTACTTGCTCCAGAAATCTCTGGCTTTCAGCGGGGAGGAGGAGAAGAGCAACTTGGCCTGTGCGGAAGCCGGGATCAAAGGCAGGTCAGTTGCTCAGGGCCGGGCACGCTCGTCCGAGTGGAACTGCCTGGCGCGTGCGGTCTGCCAGGGGTCGTCCCTCCTCGAGGGAGAGGGGGGGCACCGCCTGTTCGGTGGGTTTCTTGGCATACAGATGAAGTTTTATGAAACTGCATTCTGTTTCTTAGCCTGTACCGGGACCAATTATAGCATGGCTAAAGAATTAATATTTTAAAGTTGTCAACACAGTCTATTTTTCGGCATTCGTCACGATATTTTATTGGAATTCTGCCCCTGCCAAAGGAGGTCGGACTTCAGACTAATCGATACACACTGTATGTTGGTGCAAAATGCTGAAGAAATCAGCAGAAGAAAATTACTTCCTTTACCATGCATTGCAGTTGCATCTTAAATGATTATTCTCTGACACAGTAAACCCAAGCGTTTATTGACGGGTCTGCAAAATTTTGATGGCATTGTGTTTTTCAGGAGGAAACATTTCTCAGGATCAGAATTTAGGGGCCAGCCAGTGATTTAAATACCATCTTGGCTGCCAACATTATAAAAGTATTGTTTATTTCTAGAGACTTTTCAGCCCATATTGTGCAATATCAGATAGGCTGGCTGTAGCATAATTGAGTGCTGCAGTAATTCTTGTATATCTAGTCCATGGAGCATGCTAGTATTAAATTTTTTTGGGAAATCTTTTATAATTGCAAGCCGTTATTCCCATTAGATGATGGCTGTGAAGCATTTTTTAAGCCTGGAAGCCAGTCTACAAATGTAGGTAAATTCCATTCGAGGCGGTGGTGAGGGTGTGAGGGCTGAAGCAGTAGGAATAGGACAGCCAGGCGGGAGGTAAAACTAGTGTTGCCTTCAGAACCTTGTGATATTTGTGCAAATTTCTGCCCAAGAGAACTGAAGCCCTTTCTCCATTATTGTAGCAATACGCTCTGTCCTGAGACCAAAATAAAGCCCTGCATTTCTACTATAGAATAGGTAAAGTCGGTGGGGGAGCTATAAGTCAATAGATAGGTCTTTCTAGTGAGCAAATAAAGAATCAGTTCTTCAGCTACAGGTTGTTCTTCTGGTTGTGATGGCTGGTGTATTTTAAGGAGCCCATCACCTACTCCAGGAGCAATAGAGCAAAGAATACTTTGATGCTCTTGTCTGAACTGTGATGAAATCCAACCTCTGCACATTGCTGCTTTTGGAGAGAGGGATAAAAGTGAAGATCACCCAGGTGGTATAGATAACTGTGTGGACTGTTGAGGGATTTGAATGTCCCGTGCGTATGCTGGCTTCAAAAATCGTATCTTGAAGCTCATAAATTGGAAAGCATAAAAATTATCCCTGTGTTCAGTAATCACACACATCTGAGCAGAAGTTATTTGAAGGACAGATATGCAGAAGGCAGCCTAGTGGTGGAGTTTCATAGCAAAGAGTTTGGTGTCAATACTATTTAAGGTACAGGAGTGGAGGTCTTTGCTTACTGGTTTTTGAAAGCCAGATGAGTTCCTTGACTGGCTTTGCAGCACAGCATAAACACAGTTATATCAGCACCTCTGCAGGGGTGATTTCTGAAAGCAGGAGCCATGGTGGGTGGCCACTTGTGCAGTCAAGATCTCTGTAGACTTGTATCAGTTGGAGGCCCAAGTAGCTTTTCAGCCCGAGTGTGGAAGGATGGAACAAGAACAGACCTTTACAAATTCCCATGGGAAAGAAGTGGGAGATGTTCAATATTCCCAATTAATTTTCTGTTTTAGGAACAGCCTGAGTTACAGAATCTCAGTTACTGCTACAAAACCCTTCCTGGAAGTAAAACAGCCTTGCTGGTGGGCAGGGGGGAGCTGGTGGGCAGGGGGAAGTTGGAGGAAGGAGATTGGGAAAACAGTTATTGGTGCTTGCCATTTTCACAGCTCGACTTTACAAGTTGTTCTACATAGCACAAGTCATTTTTTAAAAACCCCACTTCGATAGTATTCCAGAAGCGGTGCTTGTTACATAGCTGGGTATCTTGTGGTGCCTTTTTCAGGTGAGTGAAGACTTAAGAGTTGAGCTGAAGAATGAACCATTAATAGGTCCCTGCAGAGCGATTATTCATCGAAATGCCCAGTGGAACTGTATTCCATAGTATACAAAACTGTATTTTTGGTTGTTTTGTTCAGAGGTCCCTTATTCTGAGAGGAGCATGATCTTATTTAAGAGCACATGTTCAACTGTTGTTATTGCAGTATTGCTGCTGCTTGGTCTTGATCTGCTTAGAAGTTACTTTTCTTCAGGAACATGCCAGAGCCATGGAAGCTTAAATCTAAATTGCAACATACAGAGTAATAACTTTGCAGTAGAATATGAATTGGTCGAGTTATAATGAACAACTGCTGCTCACTTGTAACAAATGAAACTCCAAGGCATAGCACCAAGCATATATTAAAAAGAAAATGTCTTATTGTTGTTTTCATTCTTTCAGTTGGACCTGTGGAGAAAACACTGTGGTGTTTTTTCCTGTGTGCGGTGTGGTCGGCTGGCTGTCTGCTGTTAGGAGAATCACAAAATGATTACAGGATAGGACAAAGGACCTCTCAACCATAAAAAAATGTCCGTACATGTTTAGTGAATGCTAAGGCTTACTTTTATCACCCATAACACTTAACTTAATATAAGGATTACAGGGATCTCAACAGAGAAGATTCTGGCTTTTGGATCATCTTCAGAACTGGCCTTGGTTTATGCATAAGTAGTAATTAAGGATTTATAGGATATGATTGGGCAGAGTTTTATATAACTCTACAGCAGAGTGAATATATATTGTGCATGCTGAGTGCAGTGGTAGGAAAGCTGTACAAACTGTGATAAGTAACAAGTAAACTGTGGGGTTTTTTGTTTTGGTTTGGTTTTTTTACTGAAATCTATAGTGTTTTCTGACTGCTTAGAAACTAATGCCTGGCATGTGTTATTGCTTAATTATATCCTGTTGGGTGATTTACAATACACGCAACCTGATCCAGGAAAGCAATGATCTTTCAAAATTATAATGTGGTCTTCATCCTTATTAAATCTTTGGATTTTGTTGGAACGTGAGTGTGGACTGCTTTCACTCTCTTCAGTTTGCCCTTGTAAAAAATTAAAAAGTTTTTTTTTTTTACTCTGGTTCTAAAGGTAGAACTTCCCCTGTCAGCTTGTCAGCTATTTCAAACCCTTAAAATCCCTGAACAAATTTAATTACAAATCTTTCTGTGATTGTTCATTTCCAACATGCTTCTGTTATCTTTCCATCTGTAACTTTATTAGGGGTGATTGCCCTGTAATTCCTTGCTGCTTGCTCCCTCTCTGGCTGAGCAATCAGACTCAGAGGTGCAAAAACGTGTAACCCCTTCTCTGCAGAATCTTTTGAGGAGACTTTGAAAAACTATGGCATTAAGACGGAATACATAAACAGTTTCTGTTTTAAAAAAAAACCAAACCAAACCAACCAACCAAACAAAAAAGCCCAAAAACGCAACCAAAAAAAAAGAAACCCCAAAAACCTTTTATTTCAGTGTCAAGAGTCATAATGCCTTTAGCAGGATTTTGAATAGGATTTAGTAGCTTCTTGGTCATTTATTTGGCTCTTGTAGGCTACATCTAAGGCTACCAACAGCGTGGTTTGAGTATTTGCTAATGTTAGGGAAACATAACTAGGCTAGCTGATAAGTTCCACAGGCTGTTTTCCTTCATGTTTCTTAATTATGAACGGTTAGCTTAAGTGGGCTGTGTTTTTGACAACCTTCAGAAGAATATTGCAAAAAAGTCATTCCAAAGTTTGAATGTGGTACAGACTACAGGGATATGACATCTCTTTTGTGTTGTTTGTAATTGAATATCTCAGCCTTCACTAACTGATCCTGTTTTTCACGGCGCGGGCAACTTTGATGTGGTCTTTGTCGTATAAAACAAAAGTATAGAATTTAATACAAAAGCTGTAGGATAGCTGAAAAAGCACCTTAGTGACTCTGAAGCCCCAAGTGTCTGAACTGCTTTTGAAATATTTTTTCACAGGTTTGTCAGAATTTCTCTAGCGTTGGCTCTGATCATTCTAAAAATTCAGGTGGCATTATCATTACAGCCCTGCAAATAAAAATGTCTGTAACTATTCATTTGAGTAGTCCCAGCAGAATTACAGCAATTCAGCTGAACTGTTTGCATGCAAGGTTAAGACCAAAGAGACCGAAGATGTTGCTAGCCATGTTGAAGAGAGTATTTTATGGACTGAGAAATGGATTCTGAAAGGGTAAACCTTCATTTAGGATCCTGGCAGGGTTATCTGAATGACAACATGGGTAAAGAAGAAAACATGGTTAACAGAACAAACCACACTTAACAAAACAAAAGAAGAAAAGGTAGATACTAATACTATCTATTAGTTCCTAATCTGGTTTTCATGCTGCAGCACTGACTTTGTTCTGGTCCTTGGCCATCCTAACATGCCAAACTGACAAGTTTTATCACAGTTAGTTTTACTTTGCGCATGAAACAGTGACTAAAGTTACCGAAAATGGTGACTAATCAGTGGCATCTTCCATGAGATCTATATTTTGTCACATTACTTTCTTAAAATATCCTAACAGTCATTACTTTTTGAAGGCAGTGGGCGGTATTTGAGAGACAGGAAGGAGCACGCACAGCCTGCCCCAGCAGGTCAGGAGAAGCCCAAGGGATTTTTCCCTTGCTTTTTCTCCTGTGCTGCTACTAGCAGAGAACAGAACATCTGTACTGAGGTTTTCATGGGGAAAGGAGGAGATGGGTGGTCTTCTCTAGATTTGCCAATATTTTCATAGTATTCGTTTCATTTTATTTTCATGATATTTCAGGATTTTCTTTCAACCCTCAAAGGGATCAAATACAGTTATGAAAGTGTAAAAGATGGGAAATAAAATGACATCATGTCTAGCTTGTCAGGAATGAACATCTAGAGCATGCTTACTTCTTCTTTCCCCTCAGCCCAAATTGCGCAGCTCATTGTTGCTTTAAAATGTCTTTTGAACTGTTATTCCTAAATTGGTTGAAGTAGCCCGGGTAAACTTGAAGTATCAGTGTCAGGGGGGCTTCACAGAGTGTGAGGATGGGAGGGAAACTCCCCTCCGGTCTGCCCTGCCTGCCCAGCATCTATTACACAGCACCCCTTCTCCTTTCCACTGGATATTGGGAAAAGCCATGCTGCGGAGCTACTGCCAGGGACATGGCGAAACATGCCTCACCGCTTCAGAGTGCCCTTGGCTTTTTCGTGGTTTTGGAGCCTGCTTATCAGATCCAGCTGGTTAATAGGCTAATGAGTGTGTGAAGTGAGAGTCAGCAGAGCAAGCTGCTTCTGCTGTGGCAAGAGAGGAGGAAATGAGACCCAAGGGAAGGCTAAGCTTCCTGTGCTGGAGTCATGCCTGACTTGGATTACACGTTTTAGTTTAACAGTCCTGTAGATCAG
>NW_009185962.1:51595-51843 GCF_000690835.1 Fulmarus glacialis
GAGTTTGAAAACGGAATGAAATTTTGTGTTACAGAGGTTGGATGATCCATAAAGGATAGAATTACAGTTTTCCGGACATAAAACCTAAACAACCTTTTTAATATATATAGTTGTTACTGAGTATGACATTTGGGTAAATTCAAATACTACTGGGCACAGAAAAAGACATTATACGAAGGATTTTAACATTATGTTTTACATTGAGTGTCCTGATTTGTCTGCTTGAAGAGCAAAAAGAATGAAAATAG
>NW_009185962.1:51867-58388 GCF_000690835.1 Fulmarus glacialis
TGGAACTTAATGTATTATTTAGGCTGTTTAACCTATTTTGTTGGTTGACTGCTGAGAATTTTCTCGGTCTTAATCAGAGATCTGTAATTTGAGCCCATCTTCCCTCCTGCACTTTTTGTTATTTTGGAATACGGTTTATGGTCATGCTTTGGACTGTATAGTTTCAGACAGGTCCACAGGGAGGAATCAGGCATAATCTTTGATCAGAAATGTTGATGGGTTTTGTGGTGATTACTACAACTACAAAAAGATCTGAGACAGGGTCGGCTCTCCTTTTTCCCTCATTAGCCCTTGCAAAATACACCCTTTCCACCACAGCCTTTGTCCTTCTATTTTGTTAAGTGTATAACATTTGGGGAGCCACTAAATTGCTTCATGATGTCTAGCATTCTTTCTTTTTCCTTCATATATTGTAAGTAACACTTTTCGATATGGCTGTGTGTAACTAACCTCAGCTCGTTATGCGTGGCAGATCAGACCACCACCCAGCCCAACTTTGGCCAAACCTCCCACGGTCTGTTGCTGTTGGCCAACACAGATTTCTGACCTCGTTAGTCTCTGAAATACCTATGTCTTGCCTCACCATCACAACCAGGGCTGGTGATTACCCTAGTTTTGTGTCACCTTGTTTGTCACCTTGTTCTTGAGTTTTATCTCCTAGTTAACTTAGCAATATCTTCTGACCTGGATTCTCAAGGGAAAGCAGAAACAAAGTCTGAGGCCACTTCAGGGAGAATGAGCTTTCTCGTACCATAGCGCATATGCAGGCAACTGGTGCCAAATGGAGCTTATGTCTTTGAGTAGTATTTTGGATGTCCTGGCCCCATGTAGGATGTGGAGGTAGGAATCTGGAGCTGTCCTGGAAGGAAAGGGCATGACAGTTCTCTGTTCTCAGAAATTAGGAAATTGGGGAGAAACGCTGCCAGGTTGTCATCACGACCCCTGTGCCTGTCTGCACAATACAGGCACCTGCAAGTAATTTGCTTCGCCGAAGGGGATGGATGCACTTGCTGATTGAGGCACAGAGCTGTATTCACCATGACTAGAGCTGTTAGTTAAGCCAAAACCCTGTGCAAAAAAAAGTATATTAGAACAACGAACTCATTGGGAGAGAAGAGAAAGGATAAGGCTAGATCCAAGGCATAAAGGTGGTGTGTGCCCCTACCAACCACATATTTCAGGGTAACTTAAGAAAGCCTGAAGGTTTGGAAATGCTTAGAAGTATTGACTCTTAAGTAGAGAGAAGTTCTTAACCTTCATATTAAAGGAAACTATAACATGCTAAAATGAATGTTTTACTTAAGTAATTCAGTAATATACGTACTTAAGTATGATTGCCATCCCTTCAGGGATTTCTCTCCAACTTCCTATTCAGGTTATATCTGCCTGGCAGACATACGTAATCTTGTTGAAGCTTGTGTAAACCTAGGCGGGTTTTAAACTAGCCACCTGGTAGGAGTATTGCTAAAGGAGCAGAGAGCTCTGCAAAAGCTGAGAAACCTACCTAGGCACCTGGACAAGCTCAGAGGGTCCCTGCCTGCACTGAGCTCAGTGCTGCCTCACCTCTGGTCCTACGTAAGTACCTGTGCTGCTAGTATAAAAGTAGGATGTAGCCAAGCAGCATCACATGTTTTACTGTGGCATGTATATCATCTGAGCTTTCAAATAAAAATGAGCTGTTATTAATGCTTTATATGAAAACTAGTAAGATAACTTGAGGCCTTAAAGGAAATTTCATGATCTTAACCTTCCATCCACAACTTCAAATCCTGAAAGTGTCTTTTCTATCACACTCACCAACATTTTGCTTTCCAACACAAGAACTATCTTGGTGTTTATTACTCCTTTTTCTTTTTCTTTTTTTTTTTTTTTTTTTTTTTTTTTTTTTTTTTTAAATCTATTTACTATTTGGCCATTCTGGATTTTAAAATCGGCTGTTCTTAATGTACTGACTTTAATGTTAGAACAGGTATTTTTAAGTATCGCCAATACCTTTCCACTAAATTATGTCTAATTTGGAGAGGGAAAAGGGCAATTGATGAGGGGAATGAAAATTGTGAATATATGCTAAAACAGAATTGCTCCAGAGCTGAGAATTTGAAAGCCAAAACTGCTCTTTCAGTGAACTTCTGGCGTATTTGCTCGTTTGTATGCAAGAGTTAAAATTCAGCTTAGATTGAAGGAACGTAGAAGCTATATCTCAAAAGATAACAATGGTACTGAGCTAAAGTAAATGATTTGCTAATTATAACAAAACAGGGAGAATGTTTCCATTTTGCCCCTCCGGTGGATGTTTTTTAGGCTGTTCATTTGTATTGAAAAATGTTCATGTTTGAAGCAATTGTATATTGCGTGTAGATTTTGCAAACAAGGTATGAAGCTAGTTTCACTGCTCAAGAAAGAATATTAGAGTATTAATTCTACAACTTGTCGTTGCCCCAGTACACATTTGCAACTGCAGCAGTAAATAAGCACTAGTTTTCTGAGAATTTGCCCATATGTAGTGAGCCCAAAATAACACATTTAATGGAACAGAATTACAGCCAATGCTAATTTACACTCCAGCTCACTTACCATATAATTTTTTCCTGAAATGTATTCCTATTTTTGAAATGGTTTAAGAGTATCAAAATGCTTTAGAATATTTGCTAATATGCTGTGAATTATCATGGTGAACAACATTCGCTAATGTTTATTCCAACTAATTATACATGGTTTTTTCTTCCTTTTTAACTCATTTGCTTCCAATGTTAGGAGATTTAAAATTATCTCCTCAGTGTTGCAGAAAATCATCTGTTTTCCTCTGAAATAGCATAGGGCTCCTCTCTGCTTTACCCAGTACAAGTGTGAGGGGAGAAAAAAGCCAGTCCTTGCTGTAAATAATTTAGAAGGTAAGATTAAAACAAGGAACTGACAGAGATGGAGGTCAAAATACAAGGAAACGTGGGGCATTGTTGGCTTAGCCACCTTAGCTTATGGTTGTCATTTTTTTTGGAGGCACTGTGGTCAGGAAAGGTTTTAGATAAGCAATAAGGAGCCTTATATTTCTTCAGGAGGAACTGGACCAAGGCCAATGGGAGAAAGCACCCAGGAACTTGGATAACGCTATTACCTGCTTCACAGCTGTGGCCCTGTCAGAGGTGGAGGTGTTACATGAAAGATAGTGCGTGACAACCTTGACTGTGTACATGAGTTGCAATAAATAAGCATTTATTCAAGCAGGCCAGAGTGGGATGGAGTCTTTCTTTAGTTTGGAGGAGTTGTCCTAGGAGAAGAGGTGCAGATGAACAAGCACCGAGATGGGGCTTCTGCAACCAAAGTGGGGCCGTCAGGGCAGCCTCTTCCAGCCCCAGCAGCCTTCTGGTTCCCTTCCACCTTCGACAGCAGCAACAGCAACTTCATTGTTTGGGATAAGCCTCAGCTGCCTCTTCCTCTCCTGTTTTATACCTCCTGGACCTTGGTAAGCGCAGTGGTGCTGGGTTAGAGGGGGCAGCTGTGGTTGATGTGTGTGCGGTGAGAGGAGGCTGGTGCTAGTTAAAGAGTTGGAGAGGACAAGCTGCCATTGGGAAAGAGGCTGGATGAGATGAAGAAGGGAGATGCGAAGGGAAATACACCTTCACAAGACACCAAGCCAGTCCTTCTGACAAATTAGACTGGACCGTCTCCTTAGAGTTAAAATTGCACTGGTTTTGTAGCCAGCTCCCAAAGCTCTTGCAGTATAATCAATGTTCAGCAGACAAAGCAGCACTGCTACATGGCATAATTTCGGAGGGCTTTTTATGAACTCCCACCAGTTTTATGGAAGAAAAGGTGAGTATGAGCGTTCATTCCTTGATTCCATTACACTTCGGCGTGTTAGCAGCTTGCTGTAGTACGTTTCACTCCAATGTTGATCAGATAAAAGACAATAGCAATAAATATTGCAAAATATAGCATTGTTTTAATATTAGAAAAACTTGGATTTGTTAACATTTAGTCTTCCTGCCATGCTACAACAAATGAACAAAAAATGGTGTTTATTATGATATTTTTTTATTTAAAGTGAGAAATCCATCATTAAAACTACTATTTTTGTCTTGAAAAATGTCATGTTTGACACTCTTGGGTTTGGCTTTGGCAGTGCTGGTTACAACCTGTAGTATGTTCTTAACATTACTTGATAAATCAGAATTCCCCCAGAATTTTTGCAGTTTGTACCATGGACATTACATATTTTCCTGTTGTCAAACTGAAATCTATTAGTGAAAATAAATACGTGGCAATACAAGTGCTGAAGCAGCTCTTTGTCTAGATTAAAAAATGTTCATATATATATGCAGTAGGATACATGTGTGGGGGATGCTGGGTCTTTTTCAGATCTAAGCTCTGGTTCAACATTCATATTTTCATGGTGCAAAGAAGTTTAGGACATTGTCAGGTTATCATGTGTGCAACCTGGCAACTGTATAGAATAAATATTGATGTTTCTTCTTTGTTGACTGCTGTGGGCTAGCCTATTAGCTGTAACTTTAAAAAAAAACCAAAAACAAAAACAAAAAACCCACAAAAAAACACCCCAAAAATCAAACCCATTTTTATTTCATTTTTCAACTAAGTCATGTATAAAGTGTGAATGTAAACACTAATTCTGAAGAAATGCACTGTTTTGAAATAAGTAAGAGTGACTAATTTATCTTGGTGACAGGTCTAAAGATAAATACTGTGCAGAAGTTACATGAGTGCTTAGTGTTATGGCTGATTGGGTCTAACAGACCTTTCATAGAAAAAGGCAGGATGACCGCCTCCTTCTTATGTTTGGGTTTTTGGGTTTTTTCCATTAAAAAAATATTGAGAATTGTGACAATTTATGCTCCTCAACTTAACCTCCTTTTAAAAATTTCCTTCCTGCTTCTGGTGACTCTTTGTTAATCCAGCAGTTGAAGAAGAAAACTCCTTACTTTCTGCTTTATGTTCTCCTAAAAATACAATGTGTACCATAGAACTCCATTTTACTCAGAACTCTAAGGCACGTTCTTGTAAATGTAATATTTATATACTCTTTGAGATATTTATATTCATAACTCTGGCTGCTTTTGTGCTTTGTTTTGCTTGCATGGGTAAGAGTTGTGATGGATTCGTTACCCTAGATGATATTTATTCCTTTTACTTCATTACACATAATCCACCTATGCTAGATCTTAAGGTCTATGTACACTTTATACTCTACTAGAGAGCTTATCAGCTTCTCTGCAGGCAGCTCAATTTGAATTTTAAAACTGAAAATGAATGAATTTGTGCTGCTTCTTGAGCTTCTGCACAGAGCTACCTTTGCACCTTCCTATTGGTGTGATAACTGGAGGATATCAAGCTTGCAGGTTGTTGTTGATTTTGGCTCAAGGGTTTATGATTTCATTCTGATCAGCAGCTACTTCTACTATTATTTTTTCTGTACTCCCCCACCTCCTTCCCCTTATGAGAAAGTCTGAGATATGTTGGCTAGGATAAAGACATCAGGAAGAACAAGAGCAATTGGTACTTTTAATTTTAGACAGAATCAAAGTCCAGGCCCAAGTGTACAAATAATGTTCATGTAAATCATTCGCTTCATTATCCTATAAGACAAATGTTAATTCATGCTTGGCTTCCAAATCAGGTAGGTGTTTAAGAAGTTGCTGAACATCATTGGGATTTCTTATTGGTAGCCTAAGTTTCTGCACCTTCTTTATATGAGGCACACCTAAAGTCATGGTAACATCAGATTTTAAAATCAAGTCAAATTCAATTTATGAATGCATTAATTTTTTTAACTTATCAGTGTACCGTAATCCACTCAAGCTAATCATCATTAAAACATCTTAGGGATTGTATATATTCTAGCATTCTACAGCATGTAGCGAAGAAGTACCTTTCCTGATAAATCAGCTGTTTCAAGAAAGGAATAATTAATCAAACCAGTACGTGCAATTCCTTAGTATGATGATTTTCTCTACCTACCCTAATTGTATGTAAAGTATATGACTTATTCGGACTCATAAGACATTTGTTCTTTGCCTTGACAATATCTGTGTTACACTGTCCTTATTAAGGAGTTGGGTTGGGTTTTTAATATATATATTCTAAGAAAATGCTATTAATTTACCCTGATCTTTCACTCCAGAGACAGCAATAGAGGGCAGGTACATGTTCTTGAGGTCTTGATGGTGGTTTTGCGGGTTTGGTTTTGGGGTGGCTTTTTTTGTTTGTTTTCCAAGGGTGTCTAACTTGCTAGCTAGTTGTCCAGAACTTGGATCTGTGTCCTTGATGAACTGGAGTACTTCTTTTTCTACTGTGATGGGCTTCCTAGTGCTCGTGAAGGGGTTTGCCACTCCAGTCAATGTGTACTAAGCAAGGGAGAGAGAAGTCTGCTGCAAAACATTTTTTGCTGTTCTTCAACATCTGCAATCTAATAACTGAGCTGCAAGCATTATCTTCAGTGCATGGCTTGCTATAACACTGATCAACATTGAGTGATTGTCTGTCATAGAATCATAGAATCATAGAAT
>NW_009185963.1:0-18544 GCF_000690835.1 Fulmarus glacialis
CAAAAAAAAAAGCAGTTTTATTTAAGATGGTGACATAAATTTCTTAGAGGTAAAAGAGTGAATTGTTTTATTTTTATTCCCGCAGGTAATTTATAATGGAAACACTGGTCCTAAACTGAGATTTACAAGCCAGCAAGAGGATGCTATGTAATTAAGCAATCAAGTATGACGCCACAAGAGCTAAAAATCCTCACCAATGAGAAATGAAGAGTAAAAATTTTTAAAATAGTTTAAAGAGTTATAAGGCCACAGTGATAGTTCTAAATATCCCCAAAACACATTTTTAATCAGTAACTGTAAAGATCTTGAGCTCGGCTGCAAAGCAAATCTGAAAATTGAGTGGCTTTTGAAAAATTGAGTGGCTTGAGAAAGAAGAAAAAGACTTCTATGGTCTTTTCACTGCTTGATATAAGAGAGTTACAAACCACAGCGAAGTCCACTGTAGAAATGTGAAGTTGTCTCCCTCTTCTTGCTGGAAGGCTCACACATTTATTCTCCCTCAGTTGAAGAAGGTATCAAATCTTGCATCTTCCATGCAGGCAAAGTGAAGTTTAAGAGTTATTTATCTAGACTACATAAAACTTACTTCCCATTTTTCACTGCTTGATATAAGAGAGTTACAAACCACAGCGAAGTCCACTGTAGAAATGTGAAGTTGTCTCCCTCTTCTTGCTGGAAGGCTCACACATTTATTCTCCCTCAGTTGAAGAAGGTATCAAATCTTGCATCTTCCATGCAGGCAAAGTGAAGTTTAAGAGTTATTTATCTAGACTACATAAAACTTACTTCCCATTTCAGTTGGTCATGTTATTATTATCTAGTGGTGGTGCACTAATTTTTCAGTCAGGCTCCGAGAGGAAGCATAGTAGACAATAGTGTACAAAGTGGAAAATAATTTTGTTCTGTGATATATAAACAGAAATGCTAAACCAACCCCCTCCCAAACTATTTTATTTTGTAAGATCCCCTTAGCCAGCCTGTTCCGAAATACAGCAATTATGGGCTACTTTTAACGGTCTGTCTTCTACTGTTACTCAGCTGCATACTTAAGCTATGGACTTTAAAAAAAAAACAAAAACAACAAAACCCAACACAAAACCCAAACCTTTCCAGACAGATATATTTACACTGCAAGTTCTTACCCAACTGTCTGAACCTAATACAGCCAACACTATCTTAATTTATC
This sequence comes from Fulmarus glacialis, assembly GCF_000690835.1. Taxonomy (NCBI): domain Eukaryota; kingdom Metazoa; phylum Chordata; class Aves; order Procellariiformes; family Procellariidae; genus Fulmarus; species Fulmarus glacialis. The sequence goes on from NW_009185963.1 coordinate 1,187, forward strand.
TTAGTGAACTGGGAGGCTGAAGTCTTTACCGTCATAATTACTTTTTTCCGAGAGGATAACTTCATTCATTGCCCAAGACAAAGTAGTCTCTAAGTGACAGCGATCCAGGGTTTTCTTTGCCTTGATGCATACTTGTGGCTTAGTAACTGTACATCACTCACGCTGTCTGATTAATCTGAAGAGGTAGAGCCTGTAAGCACAGGGCCTTTAATAAGCGGAGGATCTTAAAACCCATGTGGAGGACTGTTCAGGTTTCCCCTTCCTCCCTTTCCAGGATTTGTGAACTCTCAGCTAAATCAGGTAAGTTTTGGCCTTCCAACCAAGCCGTTATTCATCCCCTCCTCCTCTAGAGATGCCTATACTCCTTGAACACAGCTAGGCACAGCCCTGTTACCCACACATGTGACACACATGATTACCATAGGCAATAACTGCTCTTGTGCTTTGCTGCCTAAGTCCTATACATATTCTTAACGAACAATACAGCACAGTAACCCCCTCAACTGACTAATGTTCAACACCATCTCATGGAAAAAGCTGTGCTATGAGCCTTATATTCCTTATAAACATAACTTAGTAGTGTGTTATGTGATCACATAAAGGGGATTAATGATATGACACAGTGCAGGTTTGCTCAAAACTTGTTAGATCAACCAATTCACCTACAATTACATCCTAAATCAGTTTTAATGAACACAAAGGCGCATCTCAAATACAAACCTGCAGCTATACTGAAACCAAATATTACATATTTTTCAGCTGAAGAAAGACATTAAATGGTTAAGGTAGATGGTAGTATTAATATGGGTTCAAATAACAGTTTGCCTATCTGTGTCCATCAGCCTTTGAAACTTTGAAACTGGAACTTTGTCCTAAGGGATTACAAATTCTTCCAGTAATTCTAACTGAATACCATAAACCATGTCCTTTTTCTTCTCCCCTCCACGCAGCCCTACTGAATAGAAGAGGTCAGCACGTTACAAATCTTATGTTTTACATTGTGTGCAGGATTCAGAAAGCTTAAGACCAAAGGCAAAGGAGAAAAGACGTAACGATCTTTTTGCCACTACGTGTCACTATATAAGGTCATTTTTTTGACCTTTTTCCCCTTACTTTCTTCTTTTACATTCTGTAATTTGTAAGAAAAACTGAATTAATTAGTTGAATTCAAGCAAAGTCTAATTTTTAATTAAGCATTATACCAAATCCACAATCTTTAAAACACTTTGCTTGACATATACCTTACGATCAATACCACATGCAGTAAGCACAAAATTTTGCTGCTCCCTCCGCATCCAGAACATACAAACTAAGGAAACAGAAAGGAAAATATGCAGAAACTATTGGCAAGGGAGCTTGAGCTACTGGTAAATAACTTTCCTTTCATACTGCATTCTGGATGGATGAAAATTACTGTATACATCATTTCCACATTTAAACAGTAATGCTGCTGACTAAGTATATAAAAGCAGAAAACTGAAAAGCAAAGAATTACATTAAGGTCTTTCTGTTTATGCACCATTCAAAACTATTTCACTACCACATTACAGTGGCTCTCCTAGCCTCAATATTAAAGATCAAGCATGTACAGTATCTTGTAAATGATCCCAGTCTATCTTTAGCCCAAGCCAAGGTCTCGATTTTCACATTTATCTCAAGTGTCTAACACATGCAGTATTTCTCCCTTGCACAGCCTGCTCTCTTTAAGTTACTACAGCAAGTGCTTTTTAGATCTGCCAGCAATACATTGATGCAAGTGATCTACTCCTCCCCATCCTTCTTTGGTCAGGGTAATAATAAACTTTGTTCACTTACCTCTCCCTAGCTTTATTTTGCGTGCAAGTGTTTCTGCTTTTGCCTCAAACAGTTCCAGAACTCAACTTTAATACACGGGAAACAGAAGATCAGCAAATACTTTAAAATGCTGTATTTTGTGGTTTGACCTGAGTGACATCCTCTTAAGTGAAAGTAAGGAAGCAAATCAAAATCGGAGTCTAATTTTACTAAGATTTACTAAATTTTACTAATTTTACTTCTGCACTCGAAGTACTGGGACAGTCTGCTGGCTCATGTTGACTCAACTAATCTCAATGTTTCTAACTGTAACTTACTAAACTGTGGCTCAATGGATTAAAAGCAGAATTACTACTTAAGATTAAAACAAAGCATTTTTTTTAATACAAAAGGTTTCAATAGACCCTTCCAAAACTTAAAGCATTTACAGAATACAAAGTAAGTTTTGAAAACATGTAGCTATTGTTTTAAGAGTTAACTGGAAAAAAAAAATGTAGCAACTAACTAACAGTCATTGCAAGGCTAAGGAAATTATTGCAACAGAGAAAACATATCCAGCCCAACTTCCTCTACAGCTTATTTGTGTAAAACATTCTTTGGGTTGTACTTCCTCACTGGCAGGGGAGGCAGAACATCACTTTATATCCAAACAGTCACAACGGGCTGTAGTATAAAAAGAAGGAATGAAAAAAGTATTTCAGTCTTAAAACTTGCTTTACAATCTAACCAAACTTCGTAACAGATCACCGAAGAACTTCCATTGTAACTTGGTTTTTATCTTTTGTTAAGGCAGACTTGGGGAGGGGAAAAAGAAAAATTACAGAACCTCTAAAGGTTCCGCTTTCATAACATCTACATTCAGAAGTTTTTTCTACTGAAACCCCATCATAAAATTTTGGAAAATTATAAGTAAAAATAAATGTTCGAAACCTTCAGACTATCCCTTAATAGCATGATTAACTAGAAAAATGGATGATTTACTGGAAACATCTCCCCCACCCCATTTCTCTGTCAGATTCTGGACAGTCTTTCAAGTGGCAACAGGAACAATTTAGATTAATTGCACTAATGACTGTAGTACTCTCTAATTTTATGGGTGAATGACCAACAGAATAGGTAACAATAGATTTGTGCTTTCAACTGGAGAAATGGACCCCACACATTCAGGTGATGATGAGCAAGGTTTTACACAGGCACAAAAACCCACTTGCAGGTTCACTTGCGAGTCTTTTTTTGGCTCATGAAGCCACTTTGAAATTTGGTGTGTTAGTCATTGCACAAAACAGCAAGAAGAATGTGTCAGGAGCTGAGGCTCACACCTTTTAACGTGACAAGAAATCAGAGCTAAGCCCCAAAAGCTCCATTCCATTTGCTGATGCTTGCAAAGCTCCAGCTGGCACAACTTTCTTCTGAAAAGCCATTTCACCTGTCACTGATAGGAAACAGAAAGACGCAGGGCTGTCACCAAGCCCATGCAAGGTCCTGCAGGAAAAGACTTACCTCATTTCCTTTGACTGCTGGAGAAGATCTAAACCTTTTAGACACATACTACCGCTAATACCCTTTATTGCTGGTGTTGCTGCACGTTCCAAAAAGACAGAGCATACTCTGAACTACTCACATGGGATAACATGATTAAAAAGACGCACTGAAAAGAATTTTAAACTCAAATTGTTGCTCTAAATTTTGTAAAAGTAATATTAAAAAATTATCTATGTATAAACAGGCACAGATCTCAAAGATGATTGGTGAAAAGACTTAGTAAGGAATTAATTAGGAATTAATACATACTTAGCAACTAAGGTAGAAACGCTAGGGGGTGGGCGTAAGAAATAAACCTATCTACTTCACCCTCCCCAAAACTCCTAATTAGCTATAGCAGCAGCTTTAAGAAATCATCAGTCCTATTTTTGTGATGTTGCTATAATGTGGAGCTTCCCACAATTAATGTATAACAGAGACTTATTTTTAAATAACTTTTAAATGGTTAACTTCCCAGGAGTTGGAATACCAGGGACAGAACTCCATAGGTCATATTTTATCATGCTCTCTGCTCTAAGCAAATGAGTGCAGCCATTTACAAATCGAGTCATCATTTTAAAACAGATTTTGAAAACATGATGGAGAATGGTGATGAAAAATTTTGGGAACCAGTAATCTCAGTTTCCAGTCACACCGCTGTTTTATGAAAGGACAACATCACAGTGCCCCCCCAAAAGGCAGTAAACTATGAAGCAAAGGAAGAACTATCACAGGCTCTGAAACGTTTATGATGGCTTATTCCTTTGATCAGTTTATGTAAAGGACCTCATATAATCGTCAAAACAAATGCATACAAGTTTCAGCATACCTCGCTCATTTTTCTGCAGGAAGTAACAGTGCAAAAGATGTAAGATGCAAACACAGCACACAATTTCATACCAGCCTGTCTCACTCACAAAATTAAATCTCTGCCACAAGACAAACAAGGACTATCCAAAGATTTGTTGTATGCAGGAGCAGGAACGAGGAAGAGCTGTATGCACAAGAGCAGAACAAGACTGAACAAAATCAAAACACCCTTACCTGAACTGAAGGTGCTGGCTCTTGAGATTGCTTACTGGTAGTTCCTTGGAAAGATGCTAAAGCAAAACTGTCAGTCTTGTGTAATACTGGACCGTCAATCCTGTCAGATGCATCTGTCCTATGTGACTGCCATGTCTCTTTTCTGTGATGAGATTCACCAGCTTGCTCATCTCCAAAGGCAGCCCAAGAACAGCTGTCTCTTTGTTCATCTTCAAAAGCATTCCAATCTGTAGCCTGGTTACAACCTGCTGAAAAGTCCTGAAAAGCAACACTCTCATCTTGAGATTTTGGCACTGAATCAAAGTCTCCGAATTCACTATCATCACCATTTTCTGCCTCAGTAGTATGCTGGAAGTCTAAGCCAGAAGTTTTACTGGTAGTATCACATTCTAAAGTGTCAGCAGTCTGATCTAGTTCAGCTTGATCCAACCTTGCTGGCTGCTGAGAAACAGTACTTGTGTCCCTGAATTCACCAAATTCATCATTAGGTTCGCTAATATATGTGCGCTTTTCGGAAGTTCCTTCTAAATCTAGAGCATTTATCGATTCTTGAGCATTAATGAAGGTGGGAGATGCACTGCTGACTGAACCAAAATCACCAAAATCATCATCATGTGTGTCACTGCATGCTACAACTTCAGTACTGCTTCCACCATTCTTAAGATCTGCAGAATGACCCAATTTTTCTCCTGCAAGATCACTGCTTAGGCTTTGGATCTTACCAACCTTGATGTCCTCTGTTCCCGAAGAGTCATCAGGCCTAGTAAAATCTTTGCCATTCTCTGTGCCATGTTGTCTTCTCCTCCCACTGTGTTCTCCATTTTCAGTAGTGCATATTGAACTTCCAGTTGTTCGAGACGTACTAGAAATTGCAAAATCAGTATCTTCCAGTGCTGAGGGACCCTGTTCACAACTAATTTCTGAAATGCAAACCTCTTCTTCAATAAAAGTTACTCTGTTTATTCTGTTGTTCTCCTGAATGCTCAGAGAGTCCCTTTCATTAAGAACACTGTGTATTGTAGGTCCTGTTCCCTCTAAACAGATTGGCTTTTTGTTTGAGAATGTAGCAAAATCTGCAAAGTCTTCACCTGAGCTAGGCATTGAGTTCAAATTTTTCTCAGTACTATGGGTGCTAACAGTTTTCAGTCCCTTTGAGTCACTGACACTGTCTAGATCTTCTGTTCCCTGAGGATTTACAGGATCCGGTGCTGCAAATCCGTTTGTTAGAATCTCTAGACATGGAAGTTTCTCACCATTACAAGCATCTATTTGCTCATCCTGGCTCTCAACTGCTATACCAGTTCTAACGACATGAGAAGAAAAACCCTCCGATTTCCCTGTGTTGTCTCTTTGTTCCCCTCTTTTGTTTACATCTTCTAAAGCAGTACCTGAAGTTCTAAACTTAGATTTTTCTTTGCTGGTACTAGAAGCTGACATATCAGAGAGTTCCTTAGTAAGAGTAGGAAGCTCTGCAATGCAGTCTTTATCTTTAACATTTTTAACAGATGTGAAAGTTGCAATGCTAGCTACATTGTCAGAATAATCACGAAGTGGGATGAAATGATTTGTGGGTATAAACTCCTCCTTTGGATGACTGTAGTCCGGTGTATCAAAATCAGCAAAAGCTACACCAGCAGTGCTTACACCAGAAAATCCTCCAAATTCTCCAAATTCATCATCTTCATCATCATTGGCTCCATTGTCTAGTGGTGGAGGGGATGAGGAGTACATTCGAATAATATCTGGTTCCATTGTTTAGTTCCACTTCAAAGTTAATGTATTTCTGTAATAGGGGAAAAAAAAAGTATATTAGAATTTGGCTAGCTTTTGTCATCTCCTATTTTTTATTTTTACTGTTTCACATTTTATTTTAAAAGTGTGCGTATAGGTCAGTGTCCATATTAGATATGAGAAAGGAACATTCCCCAAACCCATTTTCTAACCAATTCTTTTGTTTTAGAAGTCACAAAGAATCTACTGAGGACAGTTCAAGTCTCTTGTAAACTACTACATGATCATACTCTCAGCAGACAGTGCTGAAATGCCAGAACACGAATCATGTTTGTCTTGAGCTGTTGTGCAACACACCAACACAACTAATCTGAGTTTTAACCCATCAGGGCTCTACCTCCCATCACCAGCAACTCCTAAAACAGCCAATGACCCTGGTCCATCTTTTCCCACACTCATTAGCATGCTCAGCTGACTGTCCAACAGAAATTAAGCCACTTGATGGATTATGCCTCAACAGTCATGTACTTACGGCACCTTCAGACAGCAGCTCCGAAGACTCTAAAAAATGCTTCCTTAAGCTTTGAAATAGTGAAGAAGTGGAGGAAGGAACTGCTGTTATAATCACTAGCTATGATCTGCTGCTCTACTGTTTAAGTTCCTTTCTATCAATTCATGGGTTTCTGTTAGGTCTCCCCGTTCTTTGGATTTCATAACTGCAAGCCAAAGCGCTGTCTCCACAACAGCTGCTGCCAGCAGTTGGGAAATGCCATTACAAGCACCAGCAAAGCCTAGAGCAAAACAAACTTCTCCATCAAACCTTATTCTCAAAAGCAGAAGGGAGCAAGATTATCCATAAAATATTTAAATGCAAATCACTAAATCAGAGGGGAACAAAAAGAAGAAAGTATTCCCATGGTCTAGATAGAAACAGATTAAGAACTCTATCTTAACATTGCAAACCATTAAAGTAACAAGCAAGGTATGGATAGAAAATTTTCTTCCCTAAAGAGTGATCTTGATTTTTTTTCAATATTGTGTGTAATTAATGAAGCGGTAACTACTACTATTTATAGATTCATAATTGTACACATCACTTAACCAGTTCATACCTTAGAGCCCTTAAAGGGAGAGCTACGACCAAGCTCTTTCTATTTCAAATGACACTTGTCATGAATAAATTGTAACAACACAGTAAGCATTATCTACACAAAAAGAGTGTAAACAACCTATACATATTAGCAAATATTTGAATTTCTAACCACCAGTATATGTGCAGACTTTACAATACTAGTTCTGAAACACAGATAAAACACGATCCTTAACTCCAACATCTTTAACAAACGACTTTGTACATGTACCTAAACAGCAGCACACAAAGAGTATAACAACAACAAATGAAGCTCCGCAGTTTGCAAGCACAACATACCACAGCACTTGAGCCAAACAACTCTTGGTACTTGCCAGGAAAATCTGGCATCTTTAAGGTGACTAACATACCTACATTTTTTTTTTTAAAAAGGTATTTTGCAGTTATAAAAGAAAAGAACATCATGCTTATCAGATGAAACCATGAAGTAATTTGTAACATCACATGCAAACTGAAGATGACTGCAAAGGAATTTTGTTTAGAATAAAGAGTAAGTTGTCAACAAGCTCCCACAGAGGCTTACTCAGCACCAGCTGCTTAACAAGCTATTTGAGAGAAGAGCTTCACTCTCTTATCTCGGAGGCCTCATCTCTCAAGAGCACTCTCCCTTTTACATCAAGGTCTAGCAATTGCTGTTTAATGTCGTACATGAACATAAAGATCCTTTCCAAGATGTCTGCAGAGTGTGACTTCGAGTTCCCACTGAGATTACCCCAACCTGTTCACCTTCCAAGCTTCTGGATTTTCAATCTAGTAAATACGGTATCAGCATTTCTTCTTTGTAACTATCAGAGCAGCCACTCCTTCTTTATAACCAAATTTCCAAGATCTACTGTGGTCAACCATCAACACTAAGATTAAACACCCACTATATCCAGACTACAATTGCTTTCTCAATGTTTTACTGCAGAGAAAGATCCATATGCTATACGTAAAGATATGCTTTGGTAGGTGGAAGTGCTGGTTGTTCTTTTGTAGGAAAAAAAAAAAAAAAAAGACCAGTTAGGTAGATATTGGTATATATATCAGCTGTGTTCATCTCAAGGTACCTTATCTTGGGGATAGCACTATTTAAAGCTAGAGAGGAGTTAGTTCAACAGTGAATGGCATTGTGTCTGGAATTCATGAATCAGTAGCTCTTTAGTAACACACTGACATTTAGGAGAAAGGACAGAGAAAACTGCATCAATTGGGATGGGACTCACTCCCCCCCCCCCATTTCCTGGAAAAAAGAAAGGATTACTTCGTTTCTTTTTTTTTTAAATGAAAAAGGAGTGGGTTTATTTTGTTATAACAAATCATCCTTTGTAAGTAAATTTGAGTTCATGAGTCTCCAGTTGAATCTCAGTAGACAATAGCATAAATTTATTATTAAGCCTCCCGAAATTTAAAAAGAATTGTTACACCTATTTGGAAAATTCTGTTGACATGGTATTTATCACTTTACCCCATTGTGACAAAAGCTGAAGAGACTGAAAAGACAAGAAACTAGTTCTTGAAACAAACAAAAAACCCTCAACACTATTTCAGGGACAGCACTGACTAGATAAAAACCTTCATCATCCCAGAAGTAAAAGGAGCTTGAACAGAAACAATGAAATGGCTGGAAAGAAGGAAGGTGAAAACATAAGTCCTACAAAAAACACCCCTGATTGGCTTTAGGGGAATAATAACGGAGAGTGGGATAAGCAGCTCCAAAACCAAGTACTATGATTGAAGCCATTGCAACCTCAACAGTAATTTTATCACATGATTAGATGTTTTGTTTTTTATTAGGCAGAGATGTACAAGCCCTCTAAAACACATCTCTAAAGCCTTTTAGAAAGAAAAGATTTTAAAACAGAAAATGACAGTTCCACAGCATGTTGATTTACATTGGAAAGAAAAAGCCATATAACTAAACCCACAGAAACTCGAAGCAGAAACACAATTAAAATCCCTAAATATTTCAATTACTCTCAAACAGGTAGTCTATAAAACATTACATGCTTAAGAAAGTCAAATGCTTGTGTGCTGACACAAGTTAAACCTAGGAAGTTAACACTTTTGACTTTGAAACCAGTATTTCTGAAGTCCACAAGACCCAGTCGTGAAGCTTTCCATACAGTATGAGTAATAAAGACCAAGTTTAACACAAAAGTATCATACTATACATAAAATAACTCCAAATGGATACAGATCAGATTTTTCTTCTTTTGAAACAGTTTTAGAATAATCAAGTTATGCAAGCAATTATATTCAATTATATTCAAGAGCAGCCTCCCTTCTCCCAGAAACCTTATTTTTACTGATGAGAAGTCATGAGAAGGGGAGGAAAAGGCTGAAGACGAAAGCAACCTCAAATTTGTTTTCAACTGGCAAATATATAAACTTACAACCCTGTACATAGAGAACGACATTAAAGTATAGTTTTGCTGGTTCGGTAATAAAACAAATCCACATTGCACTCCTACAGACTAAAGTTTTCTAAAATCTTGGAAAGTACTTTGATCAGCTGCAACTCTTTTGCTTGGCTAAGAAGCATCTATAGCTCCATGGCCTACCTAGATTACCATATGTTTATGGATAGGAATTAGATGCAGAAGGATGCTGATGAGCCTCCTAATTTATGCATTATATAAGCCAATATTACTTAAACAAACTAAATAACAAAACTGCAGTCATCACGACTCAGACTAAACAACGCAGCCTAACTAAAAAGTTGTTTTTTTTTTTTACTGTATCTCAAAGACATACCCTAACACTATGAATCAGAGGCCTTGAAAAAAACTTCTGAACTTTCCCATTAAAATTTATCTATATGTTTCACCAAAAGCATGCATGTTTTGTTTTATTTTTAAATCTTCTCAGATTTATAGGCTTATATAAGCTGTTTTTCACTTGAGTTATTTGAAATATCATGTTCAGCTCTGTATTAGTAACTGTTCCATCACTTGACATCAGAAGATCTCATGCAAGAAATGCTGACAAAAATTCTTAACCTGCACTGGACATACTTTCTTATATTATTCATCATAACTCTACCCATATTTTTTGTTGACCATTTACTGTATTATTATCTTAACCTCAGCTAAAAATAAATCATAATAGAGTTGAAAAAATCCTTAGGGGCAAGGATGATCTAAAAAAACCCAAGATACAGCATTCAGAAAACAAACTGAATAAGGTGAGAGCAGCAAGCATCACAGTCAAAGGGAATTTACCTACAAGACTCCTTTTATTTCCAGTTAACATATAAAAAGGCAGGCAAGGAACAAGAATGGTAGGGACAAGCACAGGACAAAGATAACATGAAGAGGCTGCATGGGAGGATGAAGCAGACTGCCAAAGCCCAATCAAACATGCAGGAAGATCTCTGACCATCTAAAAATTTTCTCCTCTTCAATTTATGCCATAGAGAAGAAGAAACTTCCTTCAATTTTTCATTTCAAAGCACTTTTAAAACATCACAGGGATCATTTACACAGCAGCAGTCCAGGAGCACAATACTCTGCTCCAGATATGTTTCAATAACAGCTGCCAAAACAGGATCTGCAACGAACATTAATTGTGCATTTAAAAATCTGATCATAGGTTTGATAGTCTACTACATGTTTAATCAGTTTAACCCATAAGAACCAGCTGCATAATCAATTGTATGGACTTGTGTATATTTTTTTTAAAAATGTCAGCTATTTCTGATGATGTTACACCTGCATTTTAAAAGCTGAAGTTAAAGAGCTCCAAAATGTATGAATCTGTATTATATAAGAGTGTAAGGTCGTTAACACAATTTAATTGTTGTTTACAGAACTCAGTATCATACTCAAAGTGTAACAGAAGGAAGAAAAGTCATACCAGTATTCCCCCTCCCCTTGACTGACTAATTAGCGATAATTTTTTTTAAACAGGGCATAATCCCAATTCTCCTTGCAATATAAAAAACAGCATGGGAATTTTTAGCCTTAATGTAGTTTTCTTCAGAAAGAATTTCATTATGAAGTCTCTTCTTGACTTTCAAAAGTGTTCCACCTGCCAACCATAAACTATTGAACCAGATTTGTTATCATCCACTGGAACATTAACATGGTGAAAACCCCCAGGTTTGACAGAATGACGACTTTGTTCATTAATCCATTTAGTTAATCCCTTCTTTGTCTGGCATCTCAAACAGGGTCTAAGAGTTGGAACTGTGGCTTCATCTTTTGTAGTACTTTATACCCAACTCAGACATGTGCTTCGTCAAGACATTAGGCTATATAATTTTGTAAACCTGGTATTTCAAGTGATTAACCCAAAACGTGATTTAACTCAAAGTAGAATCTAAACAAATTTATGACTGATATGCAGATCTTCCCCATATTTTTGAGGGAATTGACTTCCAAATTTAAAAGTCAGCTATGAAGCTAACATGCACTTTTGCACTTATCTGTTCATTTAGACATTCTTGAAACACACAAATTTTAAATAAACGGAAACCACCAATTTTTCAGCACACTATACAGTAAGACTTCTTCTTTGAAGGAAATTATAACAGTTTTTACTTGCACATAACAAAGCAGCTACTTCTATGATTTGTAATATGCAACAACCCAGGTTTCTGGCATCAGACCTTACACCTTGAAGTGAAGAATCTGACAGAGTTTAAGTGTTCATGTTTAGACTGGATTATTTTAGCCACAATCACAGATTTATGTTGACAAGTGTTAGCAAGTTCTTCAGATCACAATAGTTTAATATTAGACAGATGATGGATTTCTATCACATGCAGTTGTCCAATATTTTCCAGAAAAAAAACTATTAAAGAATTGTGTTCTCTTTCAGATGCCATTTTCTGTAGTCTTTTAACTTTTTTTTTAAAAAAGCTGAAAACACTAGTTAACTTCTTGTTTCCGTTGTTCCTTTATATTCATACTTTGATATTCATTATGACAGAATTTCACAAACAAATTTCAGTATCATAAATACAAGACCACTGTTAAAGTCATACTATAAATGTAATTCACAAATATACTTACAAGTACATACCAACATTTTACTTCAAGGAAAAAAAAAAAAAATTGCTGATTAATTCGGCAAGATTCAATTCTGTTACTGCAGCTCTTGGTTTAAACCTTTTTTCTAAGGCCACAATAATTTAAGAATGTAACTCAGGTTAATTTAAAATTTCTTTCTTCAAAAGAAGAAAGAAAACAGAAATCAGTAATGCTGGAAAAGATAAGAGTAGTGGTTGACTTAAGTTTTGATGGAGCAAGGATTCGGAAAGACAAAATGCATACCCTTCTTTTATCTCAAGTCACTAAATAGGTTTCTAAAACATTTACTATCAAACCAGGGTATCTTATTATTTGCTTGCAGTAATTAGGGAACAATATCTGCTTTCCTCATACACAGATCACATCCTTGTTCATTACCTTTTTGTAGAATAGTAACAGTCTAACAAAGACATAGCAGCAAAGAGAACAAGGTAATTACAACACACAAAAGCAGGTATAAATAGTTCCTTCTCTGCGTATTTTCTAAGGCAAAACTTAAGACCTAGAAAACTGGGAGGCCACAAAGAAAGAGTACTCTAAAGAAATACTTGAGGCATGTAAATTCAAAAGAAGAAACTGCTTGTAGAACAGAATGTTCCCTTTAACTTAAGACGAACATTAGCAAAGCAATGGATAACCTCTCAGCTGTGGATTATTCTGAAAGCAAAGCTGAGTTAAGCAACCTATCACTTAAAGCATAAAGAAAACAAAATAATCAGAAATGGCATGATCAAGATCTCCATGACAGAAACGACAACGTTACTGAAATGCCCTACAGTAAAAGCCTTGCAACGGCAAAGAGATGGATTCAAGTCATTAGCTGCTAGCATCTGATCTTTCCAAGAACATTTAACTCTTCTACTACTAGGGAATTCCTCAAGCAGATACCAAAAATACCGCAGTAAGGACCAGATTTAGACTTCTCATTACAGCAAAATGTTGGCTTCCAGTAGGAAAAGCTGTCCTGTTCTGTTATAACTTTGCCTTCTCATTGGCTTATGAACAATGGAAAATGGATTTACAGACTTTTTGCACCTGAGAACTTATTTCTAGAAGGGCTGTTGTAAACAAGGAGAGCCTGTCTGTTAAAACAGCATTTCTACAACCCAAATCCACTCTAGAGAGAGAGTGTCACTGTCCAGGCTGAAGTCAATATGTTCTTAAATTGGTTTAATAAGCTTACTTTTATTTTTGGAATAAGTTACCAGCAAACAAAATACAGCAAGAAAATGTTTACTTCATAAAGCCTCTGAGAAATCAATGTTTTTGATTTTGAATCTAATGCTGTTACAGCCAAAAGGTCCATTACCCAAGCAGGAGTTTCAGAGCACTTTTTTTTGCTTGGACATATATGAGTTGAGGAAAACAATGTTCTCCAGTTCCAATAAGGCAAATGCATCTAAGCCTTATTTCTCATTACCCAACATTTGGAATTAATCAATACTGTACATTACCGTGGTTTCAACAAACACCAAATATGCTAGACACCTCCTATTAGAAAGTGTTGTATGTAAAACAAACATTAAAGTAACAAAACTCAGGAGACTGCCATCGGGATTCAGGCACTTATCTCAGGCAGCTCATTCTTCCTGTCCTCCTGCCCTCCCCAGGCCGGCAGCAAACACCAGGCATCCTCAGACAATTCAGCCTATACAAGATTCAAACCTCTTTGACAGTGCTTCTCTTCCTCTCATCACTGACAATACAGGAAGACTAAGTTAGGTGGCACAAATGTGAAATTTATCCCCCAGATCTGGGATATAGATATCTTCCTTTAAATCTTACTTGGTAGATTACATAAAGAAGCAATCAAACATGTACTTTCAGTAGTTGTGCTGTTTCACTTCTCCCCATTTCATTTTGTCTTAGCTGTGGAATCAGAGGAACATTTGAAAAATATGAATCTAAATGTTGTGTTAGTTCATGAAGCTCTTTTTTAACCAAGAATAGCATCACTTCCCAAAAACCAACAGACCAGGTTATTTTTATAAAGTTACTGTAAGCAAAAAAATTTAATGTTTCAACTCAAAATCTACTGACTTGCTTCAACAGCTGCAGATAAAGACACTGTCTGTACCTAAATCTGTAAACAGACAGGGGGGGAAATGTTGTAAGAACAAGCATGTTTTTAATTCGTATAGGCAAACACAACTGGCTGGGAAAGTCAATCAGGTTTAAAATCTGGCTCTGTGGGAACACAGTATTTGTGTCCAATGTACAGCACACATTCATACAATGTGTAAAGACAGATGTCGTAAGTAACATATAACTGGGATGTTTTCATTCTTACCATTTCTTAAATTCCTTTTAAAACAGTGTTCAACTCAGTGAGAAAATCTATTTCTTGATGTTACCCTCAAACAAGTTAGCTGGGAACCTGTTCTAAATTAAGACAAAAAGATGCTGGATTAGAAAGTATTAGAACTAGATTTTCTAAGGTCAACTGTTCTCAGATTTGTTTACAGAGTAGTATGTTCTCCATCAAACTTCATACAGACTACAGTAAAGAGCAGATTACAACTGCCCAGAGGTGCAATCTTACATGAAAGGTTCTCCCACAGCTTGGCAGAGGAAATACAGTTGCATGGGGAGAACAACCATAGGTCTTCCTTCCATTACTGCAAACTTTTGCAAGTATTTTCTTCAACATGCAGAGAACAAGTAGGTGAGGGGGGGGAAAAAAAAACCCCGCAAAAAAAATACCTGACTGAAGCAAGTTAAACACACATAGCTAGAACAGGCTTACATTAGTCATCATTTACCCCACCTACAGACATTATCTCATATTAAAAACACAATACAGGAGGGACACCTAATACTCAAAAAAAAAAAAAAAAAAATTCTATTTTCCATCACTTTTCAACAGACACATGAACTTGAGGTTTCACATTTCCTTCCCCCTGCTACCTACTTTCAAACGCACTAAAGTGAAGACAAAAATTTGCCCTTCCTCGTGGTTCTTCCAAAACAGAACTCTTGGATTTGAAAAATCCAAATTATTTGCCTTACAGAAGCAGACTCATTACATCACCCTGCAACTGGTACTAATACAGAAACACTCCTTGCAGTATCAATCCAAAACTTTAACTGCTAAAGACATTAGCATGGAAGAAAGTCTACTGGAAATGAGACTGTCAGTTTTCAAACAAGGCACATTTCAAGGCTGTTTTTTGTGTGCATAGGAGCAGCTTACACTGTGTTTTCTGCACAAAGGAAAAATACAATTAACAGACAAAATTTCTGAAACCTAGCAATGAGTAGGATCTAAGACACTTCTCTTAAGAGGACTATCCAGAAAAGTTATGAGCATTTTGAATCCCCATGAAGGGGTCAGCACGTCATTGCACTGAAACGTTCACAAAGACGTAGTTTAAGTTGTCAAACAGTACAATAGCACAGAAAGGAATGAACACTTCGTCGAAAAAGATAATGAGTATCTGAAAGATTATGCCGCTGAGTATAGTGAAAACAAACAGATGCAGCATCAATTTCTTTACTGCTGGGTTTCCAACTGATACCACTACATACCTGCAAGGAGACCTCTATGAATATTTCAAGAGGAAAAGGCAAAGAGTTGACAGAAGTCCATCTAAGCTGCTCTATTATTTCCACTGTGAAAGACAAGTCTTTTCAAAGTACTGAAAGTTTCAGAATATTATTTTATGTAATTAGGGTGTTAAAATGCTTGCATTAACTTAGCAAGTTACTAAAGAAATTTTTAAGTATAAATGTAAGATCACATGCTGCTTTCATCAACAGAAACATATAACATGAATATGATCCACTGTGTATAACTCTGAATTTTATAGACTATTAAATCCTTTGCTAAACAAAACCATGGTCTGAGCAAAAAATAAAATAAAAATAAAATGAAATAATCAGACAGCATGAACTGATCTATTGAGGCTGAGATTCTTCAACTGCTTACTTATAAACAAATTAAGGAAGTAAAAAGAAGAGGTCATACTTTCACATGACCTTAGAAGGTCATACAACGTGTACTTTATGCAAACATCATGTGGAATGAAAACACCATAGTCACGTTAGCTTTTCTGAAGTCCCTTTACTATACAGTTAATTTGTATTTTTAAGTTTAAACTCTCATATCCTCAAATTTATTTTCACCGATATGAAAAGGAATGTTTCAAAATCCCAAACCAAACAAGCAACCCCGCAGTAGCCACAGTTACTTCACCTCTTCCCCCAGCTCTCCCAGTTAATGTTATATTCCTCGCGGTACAGCTCCAACTTCAGGAAGAGGATCCGCTACCTACAGATTAGCTGTATGAGCATGCATACAAACTTCTCTGTGCACCGACAATACAACCTAAGATTTTTATGCTTAAAGTAGGCTAATTGGTTTTCCAAGTCTAATTCGTATGTCCAGAGAATAAAACAAGGAAGAAATACTTTTAATTTTGTTCATCCTCCAAGGACTAGCCCAGTTAAAAACCAGCATCCATCAAACTCACTTTACCATGAACTCAACAGCTGAAAAAATCAGTTCTAATGAAGCACATCACACTGTAAACCATGCATGAAAACAAAACTTATACGACCAACACAGCACAGCTCTTGTCAACGATGCTTCTTCTACGCACCCCCTTCACTTATAAACAGTGGTTTGCTTTAAAAGGAGTGTCAAACTTCTGAAGGTTTCAATTTCCGTGCTGAAGCTGGAAGGAAGGGGCTGTCACCATCAAGAAGCCAACTTACTAACGCTTTGAAGGAATCCCAAGGTTTAACCCTTGGTTTGGAATCGTCTCCTCTAAGGAAAAAGAATATTTTGGTTCATCAGGTAGCCACTTATAATAGCAAACTGAAGTGTCAGGATCTAATAAGCATTTCAGCAATTTCGTCCCATTGTAGAATGGTGTTACTTCTACAAAAAATAAAATAAAATCATAACTCTGCTTTAGCGTGTCATCTTCAGATGCCTTTGGCAACTGACACGCTTTACGCCCCTTAAAAAAGAAAGCTTATCAGGAAAAACCAAACACGCAGGAGAGCTTAACTTCTTCTACCACACCACTGAGTCCTCTCTTCCAGCTGCGGCCCCACCGAACCCCGCAAAAACGCGGGGCACTCGCCTCAAGCCGGCTG
>NW_009185964.1:0-11409 GCF_000690835.1 Fulmarus glacialis
ATAAAATACTAGTTAGTAATTCTATTTATATAAAAGGTATAATTAAAGCTTTAGGTTTTTATACAATACTGCTTTTAATAAATAGCAATATGGTACTAGTGTACTTCCTGCAATAAATGTAAACTTATGATCAGGCTAGAAGGTTGCATAAGGCACTGAACCTAGAAATCAGGAAGTCTGAGCTAAATTTCTAGCTCTCCATCAGACTTCCTCTTTGGTCCTGGACACATTGTTCTAACTCAGGCATACTGTATTTAAAAAAAAAAAAAAGTCTCCATTTCAGTAATAAGCTCCCTGGAATAGGAACTTTCTCGTATTAAATCCAGCACTTACTATAATGAAAATACAGTCTTTGTGATAGCTTCTGTGTGGGATTATAAACTTTTTTTTTTACTGTTTATGAAATCTGTTCAGCTTCTACTCTGGACAGTGGAATGAAGCTGATCCATTTCTCTCTACAGCGTTCCTCCCCTATTTAGTTTGTGTGTGATGTCTTTCTGGAGAGAGATTTTTAATATGCTAGGAAAATATTTTAATATAACAGGATTTTAAAAACTTGCTAAATACATAATGCTGCTAGACATTTGCACAGTAGATAATCTCGTATTCTATTAATATGATTAAAGGATAAAATTCCAATGAAAAAGTTATTTTTCACTATATGAAATTTTTCTTATTTTCTATAGTACTATAAAACACATTTAATGAATACACAAACTTCTCCTTGTTTTTACGTGCCCTGCACATAAATAGCTGCAAATTCGTTGTTACTGCCTAGAGAGAAACCATGTCTGTAAAATTGTTGATGTGGTGTTGGTGTTTACTGGTGACTGTTCAAAGCTCTTGATAAAACAGAAGTGGTGTGTTTATACAGGAAAATTATTCCAGTCGTAGCTTTTTCTTACAGGTATTACTGTTATAATTTTGAAGTTGTTTCTGTTGTGACTGTGAGTTGAATGTGGCGCCTCATTCCAAGCTGCACGTTGGCAAATGGCTAAAGGAGGTTTTGTAATGCAGTAAGCATTGTTTCTAGTGGGTTTAGTAAACATTTGTTAGTACTACCCCATATACTAGAATTGCATATTTATTTCACTTTGTACTGGAACTATTTTAGACTACTTTAGAATTTAATGTCAAAATGTCTCATGAGAATCCATGATGTTTTCCAGACATAAGGTACGATGATCTAGTATCATATAGACTTCAATTACCTACCTTTTCAATTAACTACCTTTGCTTTGCTAGTTCTGTATAGGGAGCATAATAGCTGTTTTGTATGTAAATAAGAGCCCAGCTTTCTCAGCTGAGGCGCTGACTTCAGACGGGAGGAGGCATGAATCAATGAACACTGAGTTCAGTGCGAATCCTCGGGAGCTGGACGGGCTCCAGGATGACTGCAGCACTGGATGAGAAGAATTTGGGCTGGAGAAAAGGGAAGGCCAATGTTTCAGTCTTCCAGAGTGTCGGCATTTTTACTATGTCAGGAAGTGAGGTCAGGCACAGCCGCTGTATACCGTAATTGTTTTCTGGAAGGCTAGTCATTAAGATTTTCTGTTTTTCTTAGAAGCCTTTGTAGTGCGAGACTGTCAGTGGAAAATATTGCCCTTTTTTTTTTTTTTTTTTAATATGGTTAACATGATTAACCATATTACATTAGCACAGTGTTGAATTACTCAGGAACACTTCTCAGGGTACATTTTTAAAATACGAATTGGTTTTATTTGGTTTGAATTTTTTTTTTAATGTTGTAAAATAAATGACAAAATATTTCAGTTTCTCAGATGAACAAATGTGTCTTGAACAAATAATCTATGAAAGCAGTAGCTCAAGCTATTTCTGGTGTAGATTTCTGTTAACTTAGAAATGTGATATCCACTATTACTTGTTCAGCTTTGCTAAAACAGTGCTTCAGAAGGTTT
Source organism: Fulmarus glacialis (assembly GCF_000690835.1). Taxonomy (NCBI): domain Eukaryota; kingdom Metazoa; phylum Chordata; class Aves; order Procellariiformes; family Procellariidae; genus Fulmarus; species Fulmarus glacialis. The sequence continues at coordinate 1,920 of NW_009185964.1, forward strand.
GTTTCTGAGATGGTTAGTCCCAATTCTTTTTTTTTAGTGGTTATCATGTTATATGGGCTGAATTCATCCTTCAGCTCAAATGAAGTTTGGGAATGACCATTAGCTTTAGATGTCTAATAGAAACCACTGTAAAGAAATGAATCAGGCCAGAAGTACCGTTGCAAAATGTAACCTTTCTAAAAATTAATCTGTTTGATTCCATACTGACTCAAAAATCTCCAGTGCATGGTGACAAAGCTCTAGAAGATACCTCTACGAATTCTGCTGTTGATTCATATATGATGATTCACTAATTCTCAGTATTTTCCTTTGCAACTCTGTAAACTTCAAAATTTGCCTAGTCTTTAATGGGATGGGATTTTTATTGTTTTATTTTTAGTCTAGAATTTAAAATTTTTTGTATTAGCTCATCTTTAATGTCAATGCAGCCTGTGAATTCTTAGTGCAACCACTTTTTTCTTTTTTTGCCCTGACCACTTGGATAGTTAGTAGTGATGAGAAACTTCAAACGCCTAGCTGCCAAGAACAGACCCTGGAAAATAGCAGTCTGAGCCTCTATTACCATGCATGTGATAGAACAAACTAGCTTTAGGGGACCTGAGCAGCTTTTTGATGCAGTTCTTCCTATAGGCAGGTTGTTCCTTTTTGGGCCATGTACAACTCGCCAGCTGGATTTGCCTATCCAAGCTAACTTGGTTTGGGGTAGAACCGAGGGTTCAGAGAATGCCCGGCGTCCGTGGCAGCGTTTGAGGGAAGCTGTGAGACTCGTAGGACTCTGACTGTGGGAGTTGTGGATGGAGGTGGTTTCAGGTTCCTCGAATCTCCTCTCTGCCCGTGCAGTGGTTGCCCTCCACCTTTTCTTTAGAAGCAGCTCTCTTCCTCCCTCGCAGCAGCCGTGCTGCATTGCTTACCCTGCCGCTGCCTTCGGTGGCGAGAGTGGTGGGGCTGAGCTGGAGGACGGCAGGGCTGGATTCCTTGCTCCTAGACTAGCAGTAGGAGGGTGTGGGTAATGGCTTTTCAAGATAGATCTCTCTGTCTTTGTTTTGTTTTTCAGGAAATTGTGCTGAGTATGTAATAACTTTTCAGGAATTCTCATTTTATTTACCCAAATACCACCTACTTCCTTGAATGAAATGGAGACTTTTGGGAGGCGAAACCCGTTGATACCGTGTTCGGTGGGAGTGCTTTATTTCCCTTGAAATTAAACTGGCGAGGGATTGAGTCCCATGCTCGTTTACCAGCAGAGGTGCTACCTTTGAGAGCAGCAGTGTCTTTTGCTGCTCTCTTATCAGTATTTTCAAGGAATGAAGCTGTGCTCTAAAACAAAAAAAACCTTGGTTTTTGCAAATCTATCAGTATGCAGTGGGATGTTCCTTTTTATTGCTAGTGTTCTGCCACTTGCAGCCATCTGAGCCCAGCTGTACAGAAAAATGTTAGTGTTCTGAGCCGGGTGAAACTGCCCAAGAGTTATTAAAATGGTTTCATTTATGCGAGTACTTCTATTTTCTCTGACCGTATGGAGATTCCTACTAAGACATGAAATTGTATTTGCTGTTTTTGGAGATTGTCATTAACTGTATAAAAACACTTGTTTCCTAATACTCCAAGTATTAAGTTCTTCCTCTGAAAAATGTGAAGTTACAGCACTAAGCAAGTAGAACATATGTGTGCATGTAGGTGTAAATGTAAATACTACTTGTGTCATTAGGCAGTAGATTAAGGATTCTAAAAACCATGTGGATGTTGGTGCTCTGCTCTACAATTTGTACTAACTACACTGTGCTGCTTGCTAATGTAGACAAAGCCTCAGAGAATTATGTTCAGCCAACATAGGAGATTAGGATAGAAACTTTGAACGTTTATTTAAAATTGCAGGTGGTATTGGGACTCGTTTCAGAACATGTTTTTCTACAGCTGGTTATTTTGGTTAGTTGAACATTTGAATGCAGATGGGGTTGCTTTTTGGTAAAGGGTTTTCCCCTTTATGTTAAGTGCTAATTTCTGTCGTCTTTGAGGTTCTTAGATGAAAGAAATTGAGACTGTATGCATATATAAAATAAAGTATTTTCAATCTGCCTGTGTATATTGAATTCCTATTATGGCTCTTAAGACTTAGATCTAACCTCTAAACCTCTAAAAATGGGAGAGGTGTAGTGGAGGAAACTTCTGCCTTAATTTTAACATACTGACTGGCAGTGTTACCATGCAGGTATTTTTAAGTGGAATAGTTATAAAAAATCAGATGAGGTTGTTTCCTTGGCAGAGTAATTCGAATCTGACAAATAGGGTGGAAGATTATTTTATTCAGGAAATAAATAACATGCTAAGGTAGTTAAGTATATTTAGGACAAACCTGATACAAATTTAAACTTTGGAGGTCGTGTCTAGCCCTTGCACCTGTGCAGTCATATTTGGCCTCTTAAAATTGTTACTGGAGCAGATCCGGAAAACGGTTGGTATGCAGAATGAGCTGGTTTCTTTGGCAGTCTTGGGTATTTTGTTATGCTGTATTTTGCGGCTGTGTGATTGTATCGGTTATTTTGACATGCTTTTGCAAACAAGAAAGAACGTGGGTTTTACCAGTGGATGCTACCAGCCTCTACCTTGTAATGGTAATACAGGAGAAATCCTTGTAATCTCAACTGTTATTACAGACCCTTTAGGAACAAAATGAGTTAATGCCAGAAGAAATTATTCCCCCCCCGCCCGCAACACTGTCAATTCCATACTGGTTATAGAGAACTGAACAAGGATTTGGCAGTTGTATATAGACTGACTTGGTTCCATACACAGATTTGGGAGTGGGAAATGTTTTTTGTTTTGGTTTTTATTTTTAATTTAATGAAGTGGACTATCCTAACCACATTTTGTCCTCTGTCTGGGTTTATAGGAGGTAATGGGAAGGGAGAAGGAAACGTCAGCATTTCCTGTATCCTGTTATCTTGTGCTTTTTATGGATGCTGAATTAACTATGCGCTGAAAATTCACTAGCATTTGGACTGTGTTTTGACTTATTGTAATTACAGATTATTCATTAGAAGCCCAAAACTATGCAGCACTTTTTGATATGCAGTTCTCCGTGGTACTTGGTTAAAGACTTTTGTACAAAGGACTCTGTTCTCTTGTGTTGCCTTAAGCTTTGTTTTCACTGTGTCAGGCTTCTGTGTTGATGACATGTTGCAACATTGGAGAAATTGCATGGGGGGTTTTTTGATCATTACAGGGACTGAAATGTACATGTAGTGTGTGAATTACTTGGCCTAAAACTTAGGTTCTGGAGTATAAGCAATTTAGAAATTAAAACTACAAATTTAAGAATAAAGTGCTGCATAAGTGTAAATTATGCTACTGTATAATTGCATCACTTACGTACTGATTTCATCATTCGTGGCATGTCAGACTGAATATGCACAATACATATTTAAAGAGCATATTTTTGGAAGAAGGATATGTATTGCTTAAATGCGGTACTTAAAAATGAAAAGTAGGGTAATATATTGGACTCCTTCGATGTACTCCACTATGAAGAACTCGGGTATACGATATGTGATCCCCTCCATACTTTTAAGACTGTCAGTTTGCACAAGTTTTTAAATGTGCAATGAAGCTAGAAGTGGATGTTTTACAGTAACTTTTGTCTCCAATTAAAGTCAGTTTATTTGAAAATCTTTGGGGTAGAGTTGTGGAGTGTTGAAGTCTGATGATATTTTCCTGTTGGGTTTTCAAATATTCTTGGATTGCTGTCATTAAAGGATTCAATTAATAGCGTAGTGCAAGTGTGTGTTTTGTGGAGAAGGAAAAAAAAACAAAAACGAAAAACAATGTCCTGAAGGCACTGCTGTATTTTTCTTCTGAAACATTGGTACCAAGTTTGGCAAACGAAGTAAAGAATTATTGGGGAGAGGAGAGATGTTTCTAATACTGGCACTCTCTTTTTTTTTTTTTTTTTAGCAGGTGGTTCATGTGAGCAGTTGTCAATGAATGGTTTTCAGACATGATGGCCGACCAGCCGCCTCCATTAGAAGCTACACCTATATTGAATGAAGTGCCACTTCTACCTCATATGGTTAATGGGGACAGCATACAACAGGCAAGTAAATCCGTTGCACTTTCATACAAGTCATGTAAAACTGTGCCAGTGGTGGTAGTAGGGAGGTTGACATTCAAGCATACTGTAGAAAACAGAACAGATAGAAAAACTGTTTGTTGTACAACTTGTATGATGGCTAAAAGAGGAGGAGGCTTGAAATAAAGCAACTACGATACTGATTTGCAAAGTTAGAAAAGCATGTGGTTCTCTGCACTGATATCATCAGTAAAATAGAAGTGCAAAGAGAGAGAGGAAGAAAATCATTCAACATTAATATAGTGGAAATATGAAAAGATTGCACATTAAAAGGAATGTTTGTTATATGCATGTAAGTGCTTTAAAATTAAACTACAAAATCAAAGAATAGAAGGAAGAATGTAATATATGGATGTAATAAAGCACTAAGGTTTTGAAAGCTCTTCTTAACGCTCATGTAAAATAATCAGCAAAGATTAGCAAGTGTTGCAGTGCTCTAAACCAAGCAGTGTATTGCAAGGAAATGAATGGAAAGACCTTGACTTCCTGATATTAAGTATCTTCATTAATAATTACAGTGCAGTGGTGAAACCTGAGTATACTTAGTTGAAATGTTAGAATTTTGTTGGACACAACCCTTCAGAAGTACCTAGTGTGATTAGAAATACAGAAAAAAGTGAAAGCAAAACGATTTGACTGAAGTACAAGCTTGTAAATTTGGAGTGAATTTACTGTTTGACAGTAGAAGCTGAGTGCCTTGTACTACAAATGCTGAGATATCTTCCCATCATTTGGAGATAGACTTTCAGTGCACTCAGAAATATTACAGACATCCTGACGTTTCAACACTGGATCTTAATTTAAGAAGCATCTTACCCCTGCCCTAGCAGCTACAAACATGACAGATCCTGGTAGGAGAGAAAAGGTTGGTGGCTTGCTTTGTTTGTTTGTTTTAAATAGCTAAGTGGCTGTTTACTGGCAGGCTGCGATTGGATAGGTTGCTAGATAATCTCGTCTAGGCTCCCTTTCCCATGAAAGATTGGACCAGATGATCTCTCAAGGTACCTTTCAACCTGGGCTGTTTTACGATTCTATGATAACAAAACATAAATTTGAAGGCTTTATGTGCCTGGAGTTAAGTAATCATTTTGTTGAAGCAAGGAGCAAAACTGCCCACTGCTTTAACCTGATCAGTATATAACTTCAAGTACCTGACAGTAATTGAAGTAGGAATTAAGGGGTTAATCCAGAAGGAAAAGTTGCGCAAAAGTTTCCAGAGGATAACTGTCGTATGAAATGATTATGAAGGGTAACAGTGAAGACCTTGGCATGTTTGAATGTACAGTGGATAAACAGGGTACAACAAAATAATCGTGAATTGTTGAGGGTCTGATAGACCATAAATGTTTTAAATGAGATATCCTTTACTTTGTAATTGTTACAGATGGGGAAGGATTGTGGTATACTTGCTTGTAAAAATAGCCTTTATTTTTAAAAAAAGTCTACTCTGCTTTTTTTCCTCAGACTGGAGATAAAAGTACAGTGACTGTGTTTTAAATAAGTAAAGCTATGGAGTCTCTAAGCTAGTTTTGAAGTTCTAGCATTAGCAATGTGAAATTTTAGACACTGACCAGCTGTGAGGTTATTCAGTAGGTAGTGTTTCATGTTACACAAGGAAAAGAGATCAAGTAGATCATAATTGGAGACCATCTCTGTGGCTGTATTTGTATAGCATGTCTTGGTGTAGATCAGCGTGTAGGATACTAGTGTGTATTGAATGACTCAAAAGAAGGTGATAGTTGTTGAAATTTTTGGAACCTACTGGAGACTGTTTGCAATCAGTTGAGGTTAAAACAAACAAACAAACAAACCCAAACAAAAAGCAGTTGGATCTTGGAGATGTATGGCAAAATGGCATTTGAAGACTAGACCTGAAGGCTGATAGTCTCCAAGTCTTATAATTGAATTATATTGGAAATAATGAGTAAGTCTGTCTAGTGAAAATCTTCATGAAACTGGGAACGTGATTTCATGTTAATGTGCCAATATTTCTTATTCTAGTGTGTCTGTAGATAAACAACCATGTCATGTTTCCATCCATATTGTGTTGCCATCCTTTGGTTGCCTAACAAATACACTTGCTGCTGTTGTTTGTGGCACTTTTCTCTAGAGAGGCTTCTGAGCTACAGTCTCACATTGGAAAGTTTGCTTTTAAATAGAGTATTAACTTAGAAGCTTTATTAATGCAGATGATTTGTAAGTATTTGCTGCCAGTGCCATAGAGGATAGGCTAATTATAGAGTATTATACAGTGGTTCTGTTTCCAGAAAAAAAACTTGTGCTGTTTGGCCAATCACTTCAGTCAGATGCAGCACCCAGTTCATTAGTTTCATTTCACATAAAGTATAAGTTGGAAGTTTTCTGGAATGGTTTCTTGTTCTGAAAAAACTTCAGCAATGGAAAATGTGTGAATAAGGGATAAAAGCAAAACACTGACCAGGGCTTTGAAATAGCTTGATCCCACTAGTTCTGGAATGGTTACGTGGGCCACCTGAGAGTGTTGACATTACTGTGACTCCTAGCACTAGTCTGTCATCTAACTTGGCTTAGATTGACTCATTAGAAACACTCAAGCTTGCTGGAAATTTTCCTTGGTGGAAGGTAGATGGAACTGCATTTGCTTCATTAATTATAGTGAGTCATTCCTCTAAGACATTGCCCCATGCATTCCTGAAATTCCAGTGTCCAAACTGCTCTACAGCCCTGTGATTACACCACTCATGATCCTTTTCACTGAGTTCAGTTAATAGTTTCCTGAACTGTTTGTGAGAACTTCAGTTAATTGAAACCTGTTCTGAAGATCTGACATCTTCAGACACTCTGAATTTCAAAAGGCTCCCTTTCCTGCCTCTGAATTTTCTTGTCCTTGAAGGTGAGACTTGCTGTGAGGTTTAATACCTGCCTATAGAGTCCTGTCCCCTGCTAGTGTCCATCCCCAGCAGCTGCTGTTCGCAGCAAACCTCATCTTTCCTGGTTCTTTGTGCGCTGGCAAATCCCCGGCCCATTATTGTCCGTTTTCTTTAAACAAGTAACATTTGCTTCTCTCTCTTTACTCCTAGAAATTCAGTAGAGTTTAAGTCATAAATTTACTTATATACTGACACATCTGCTTAAGTTTCAGTGCTTTAATTATGCCATTTTTAAAAGTGTTACCTGTCATCTGTCTGTCTCGTGGAACCGTAATAAATATTACTGACTGGCTAGATGGCCTTTTCAGGGGTTTTTAGTGTTTTCCTTATGTCCAGAAACAACTCATCTACCTTGAGTAAAATTGTCTCCTGTACCATGAACTCACTGGAGCAGGGTCTGTGTTCATATATGTTTCTACATCCCCTGTTAAAAAATAAAAGCTGAGATTAATATAGCAGTATGCAGAAGCTGCAAAATCAGTGTTAAACAGTGTTTAACAGTCTGCTGCTTTGAGTTTTATTTTGCACACAACAGTTTAAATGTAAGAGATCTGTGCAAACATCAATATCTTTCTGTGCTGAAGTTGCACGCTCGAGTAGAGGGAGAGAGAAGCGGGAGACGTAAACTATAACTTCAACGAGCATGGGTTTTACAAATATATTTTATTTCAATGTTTACATTGGCCTTTCTTCTTTATGTGCTAGCTGTCACCAGGGTGGAATTTTGACTGTGTAACTGTGCAGTTCTTACATGGCCAAATCCTTCATTTTACTAAAGAATTAGACCTGTGCCTATGTAATGCAGTAGAATCTCGCCGCAAAATTCTTGTAGTAATGTTGTCATGTTACAATAAAACTGAAGCACAGCTGCCAATGTTTTACAGTAAGACTGAAGAACATGCTATGAATGGGGTAGAATGAGGTGATCGTTTGTGTTACCCAGCACAAGGGAACCGATGAGAAATAATTCTGGCAGATGTCCACATTGATTTGTGTGAAAGTGAATGCGATCATGTCCAAATTGACCTGCAGAATCTCACTGTTAGTTGTATTTCTCTAGCTACAGGATTACACAAACACGTGAGGAAATACACCTGATTTTTCACGAGCTTTAGAGCAGAGGTGGTAGGCATGACCTCTTCTACCCTCCTTCCACGCCCAAAGGACTGTATACTTTATTAAGTTACTCGATAGCATCGGAGAATATATTGTCAAAATACATACCAGCATGCTTTCAATGAAAAAACATGGCTGAGTTTTGGGCAAAGCATCTTTTTTCTTTGGTTTTCCTTTTTTTTTTTCTCTTTCTTTGTGTGCGTGTGTATAGTCCTGATTTTGTCAGTTTAGCCCTGAAACTGAAATAATCTCCTAGGCAAAGCTTGGAAAGCAAGGTGAATCTTAGGTAATTTATTGCTTCAGTAAAAGAAGGAAAAGCAGTATGAAAATACTGAATAAAAGCTTAGCTAATTATTTCAAGGGAAGTACTTCTGGTAGTAATCAGAGAAAAAAAATTGATTGTGCAAAACTAATGATTTTATGTCAAAGTATGAAAAAATTTTGTTCTACCCATCAGTGTTTCTCATCTTGCTTTTTTACTCTCTAAGGTTGCCAAAGCTATATTGTTTTAATCTAACATGTGGGTATAAGGAAGAGATGGGTTTTTTCCGCCAGGTAATTTCTAAAATTAAAAAAAAAAACAACAAACCAATCACCTCTTTTGTGTTTTGTTTTCTACAGGTTATTCTTGTACAGGTAAACCCAGGTGAAACATTTACAATTACAACTGAAGATGGACACATTCAATGTATTCAAGGTAAAGGAAAAACTGAAGTACTGAATCCAAATATTTTGATTCTGCAAATATCACAGAATTACTACCAGTATTTGTTTCTGTAATGTCAAATGTGGTTTTGTATGTTCTGCAATGTAATAAATCAGATTTTTCAGTTTGTACTTAAAGCACAAATGAGACAGCACTGGGAAATTTCCAAGATTCCCTGCATCTCTGCAGACTTTGCTGCTAATTTATAGAAGGCTGGCATCTCAACTGTTTTTGTAATGATCCTTGAATAACTGTCTTCTCAGAATCTTAACACATGAATTTACATGGGATTTAGTCCACACTAATCTAAACAACGTTAATAGACGCTGCGTGACCTCACTTTACTGTAAGGTAGTGGCATTAGCAGTCTGCTGATACTGTGGGAAGCATTGCTACCCTCTGTGTGTGGCTACAAACTACTTTTTACCTTCTGGGTAAGTGACAGAACTGCAAGTCTCAATCGGGTCAAAATATCCCCTGTAAGTCAAGTTGAATTTATCAGTACTTCCATTTTTGGAATATTTTTCACCATTTCAAATGATATTATATAAAATGTGTCCATTCTGCTTTCATCAAATCCCAGACAGGAATACTTTCTTTCAGCTTGATGTGAAAAATCATATATTCTTATTT
>NW_009185965.1:0-13317 GCF_000690835.1 Fulmarus glacialis
CTGAAGTCCAGGTAGACCACATCTACAGGCTTTCCCTCATGCATTAGGTGGGTCACCTGGTCATAGAAGGAGATCAGGTTGGTCAAGCAGGACCTGCCTTCCATGAACCCGTGCTGGCTGGGCCTGATCCCCTGGTTGTCCCGCACATGCCTTGTGAGCGCCCTCAAGATTAACCACTCCATAATCTTCCCTGGCAGCGAGGTCAACGGTGTAAAGCGGCTGAGAAGGAGTAATACAAACTGAATCGTTCTCAACGCACGTGAGGAACGTCATTGCCGAGTTAAGGGATAGCCCTCCTAAACCTCTTCTCACATGGGTAAGTCCCTTGTCACTTGGGTAATCCCATTAAATTCCTCAAAGATCCAAATTCCCAGGCAGTGAAAGAGCCGCAGTGTTTGTACCTGTAGTCATTTTTCAAGTTGGGAAATGGAGAAAGATTATGTGTGTTTTTAGGGAATACAAGTCATCAGGTAGGCAACAGCCTCTGTATTGGAAATTTGGACTTTGCCACTTCTCTCAAAGTTAATGGTGGCTGTGTTTGACCTGAACTAAGCCCTGCTTGGAAAATACTGTGTCTGACTCAGAGAGAGAAAGGTCAGAAATGAGGAAGCACCTTGAGAAGCACATGAGAGTCTCACCAGTTTTGTATTCCAGGGTTCATCATTCTCTATTGTCTGAGATAGATAGATAGATAAAGGATACGGACTCAGGCCAAGTCAGAAACCCCAGTTCTCACTCGGATGTTTAGCTTTATTTAGAGAACAGAAGAAGAGCTCATAAAGTTTTCAACAAAACCCAGCTGAATTTTAAATGTGTTACAAACCAGTCTTGGATGGTTTGGAAAGTAACAAACTCAAATCTGAAAGTATTTTATGTGAAACATGCAGATCTGTTTTAAAAAAAACATTGCAATAAATTCAACACTGAAGTTGTTGAGCAACTTAATAGACCTAACTTCCTCCTCTATCAAATGAACTGTTTACATGGGACAATTAGCCAGAGACTCTGCAAACAAAACAAAAAAAAGAGGGCAAAATTGCTTTCTCCTCTCCCCACTTTTTCAAAGCATTGCTTGTGAGTCTTACGGAAATCCATAGGAACTGACACAACTGTTTTAATGCTCCCCATTGCCTTTTTGTCTTCACTTTTGCAAATTGACTTGCTGCTCTATTATTTGCCTTTTAATATCACAAGTGACATTAATTAAGGCTTTAGGCTCTCCTGCTCGCCAAGTTTAACAAACAAGCATACAGACTAGAAGCTCATTTGCTCAAAGGGGCACATTTTCCCATTCAGAGCCAAGTTTCAGGCTGATCCATTGTGAAAACACTAGCATAAAAAGAGCAGTTTTGCAATGGAAATCTGAACACTTGGTGTTTTTTCTGTGTGCTACTATGATAGTTTAGTGTCCTGTTCTTTCTCAGCTTCAGTCTTAACTCTTATTTTCACAATGATCAGACAAGTTCCATGCAACTGCAAGGCAACAAACATCACTTAGTTGTGGCTTGATCCTAGAAACCTCATTCAGTCAACACTCCTACTGTTTCCTGGGAGTTTTTGCCAAGCAGGGATTCAGGACGGAGTGTGAGGATCTTCTCAAGGCACAGGGCTGAGCAGTCTTCATAGAATAAGTGGTGGTCACCAGCAGAGCTGGCTGAGAATGAGCTCACTAAGGGGCATCTTGTCAGAGGCCGCGTGCCTCAGTTTCAAAAAGAAAGGAAGCTCCAAGGCGGCAGAAAAGAGAGGACAAACCACCTGGACCAGGGTAATAGACTGGCACCAGGAGCCCTGAACTTCAGGGCTGGAGACCATAGGTTCCTGCTCCTCACCAGGCAGAGAAGAGGCTTTGGTGTGACTTCACACATCCTATGCAAGCCCAAAACTCTGGCTATTGATGAGTTTGGTCTCTTAACAAATTACTTAAACTTCTTTAATCCTAACACAGAAAGGGCCTATGGTGTTGCCATGCACTTGAGGCAGCATGCTTTCCATCCGTGGTTTAGGTGCCTCTTGTATAAGTAAAGTAGCAAAGAAAATTTTGAGGTGTATCAGGGACTTCCTCTTGCAGTGGCCTTTTTGGTGCCTTCAAGGCAGCATCTCTCCAGCATTTTCCCTTTGGCATAACAGTCCAGTTTGTAACAGGGGTCAGAGGGGTTGGGTGTCTGAAATTGTTTTCATTGCAGGAATATACTGACACTGTAGAAATAAGAACTGTGAGATAAATCAGCCTTAATAAAAATCCACACTTTTCAGTAAATGTACAAACATTTTGACTGTACTCGGCAAAATTTCTTTTGGAACAGATAGGCAATGTCAGTGTGAGAACAGCAGTGCCCCTTCACAAGTGATTCTTTGCTGCCATAAATTAACTCCCCTTTTTCTCTCTCCATTACAAATATTAATCTGGGTAATTCTAAAAAGCCCAACAGATAATTCTGCTTGACAAATAACTCTAAGAAGGGCTGACAAATCTAGGTAGCTCAACGTAGCCTCATTGAGCGACATGGCAGTTTAGCTGTGATGTTTCTGAATCAGTATTTAAGTATATTGGTCAGGGGCAGTGCAACAGATGGTCAAACAGAAGTGATTTCAGCAGGCCATAGATTTCTTGAGCTGTATGTGTGGTGTGTTAGCAAGACAGCAGACCCAAGAGGCCTTTCTGGATATTTGTTTGACACTGACAGATAACCAATGCTGGGAATATAAGGCACCAGCTCATCTCTGAAATAACACAACACAGCAGCCTCGAGCTGAAAAGCATTTTACCATTCCCAAATGAATTTCTACACTTCAGCATGCTGTCCCCTAAACCTGCTTTGTCACCCTTTGTCAAATTAGGCAGTGATATAAAGTGTGCCACAGAAACAGGCTGGAGAAAATACAACTGGTATCTAAAAATAACCAGCTGCCTTTTCTTGTGCACATGTCCAGCGGCACTCAGGGAGAGCCTCGGGAAATGAAAGCGCAGAGCAGCCTCCTCCTCTTTGGCATGGGGCAGCCCTGGGCACTTTCGCTGTCCACTTCCCAGTTTGCTTGTAGAGAAGCCAGAAGGACTGGTGATCGGTGTCTCGCCCCGCATGGACACACGGACAGAGGATGCTTTCAGTACGGCTGCCCACATGTGCAAATACATGACAGGCAAGAAAATACCGTTCTTTGCTTAGGCTCCATTTCAGCCACAGAGAATTGATCTAGTTGTCCCAGCTGCTCACTAGGAATGGACACTTAGATCTAGACAGAGAGGCAGAAGATTATTTAACTTGTAAAAACTTAGTGCAGGATCTTCCTAGGTCTTAATCCCTGCCTCTGTTTTTGAAACCAATCCTCCTTTCTTTGTTCCTTTTCTGTACTTAATTATAGTTTTTCTTGTCCCACCTAGGCTGAATCTGTTTAAATATTTATTTTATTAAATATTTGTTTTATTGGTTCACATTGTATAATATGTCAGATACCTGGAATAAGTACTATAAAAAATAAAACCCAGTAAAATATTTTTTAAGGATGATTAAGGGCTTTCTCTATCCGCTGAGCTTTAGCAATCAAATGTGTGTAATTCACTGCCTCTGTGCTCAGAGTCTTCAAAGCAATTTGTGAATAAGTAGATTCCTCTCTCTTTACAATATAATGATGCAGGAAATTGAATTTAATGGAAATTACTCTGTGAAAGACAGATTATACCCCATGAAGTTTACTTGGCAGTGTTGTCATCACCAAGTTGTACTGGCGTAACTTTGCAGTTGGGCCTGAGCTCCATCACTAGCTGGAGACAGTGACAAAACCAGGGTTAAAGAGCATCAGGGCATTTAATGTATTTCCTAGCATTTTAATATAGATAAAAGCTTATAGTACCTGGACAGTCAATCTCTTGAAAATCCTGCGATAATCACAGAATACTCAGAAAAGTCAAGATTGTATTGTCTGAACATCTTAGTCCGTGGGCAAAGCCCATTTAAAATTGAGGAATCTGAAAGTCCGGCAGCTTTAGGGGAAGCTACATGCTCACGGCTGGGTGCAAGTTCGGGAGCTAACTCACAAGCTGCAGTTTCAAACCAGTGAAATCATAACTGGGAGGTAGGAGTTCCTGCAGTTGACGGCAGGAATTGCCACACTCCCACACAGAGAGAGGAAATGGAGCACAGAGAAGCACCTCCTCCAAAAGAGACTGTAGGAGATTTAGGTCAGCAGTCATCCACTTAATATTATAGATTAAGAAAAAAAAATATGTGTTTCTTCTTTCTGCTGGAAAAATATGTATCTATAAAAATGGTTGTCTGGGCTCCTGAGACCTGTAATCACATCACAACTGATAAACACCCGCTAATGAACATCTGCCCGGTAGGAAGAGAAGAGCCAAGACACCTCTGACTCCTGAAGGTCCCTGCTTAATCCCAGTTTGTGGCCCGTGACAGAGCACAGAAGAACCCCCAACTGTAGGGAGATCTGCCCTAGATTTTTAGAAACGACTAATGGATCCAGATGCAAAATCTGAGCCCCTTATCGGGGGGCTTGGTACTTGGTTTTTGTAGGGTGATCCGTCCTTCCTGAAAAGAAACTACCTTTCAGGTAGCCCAAGCTGAACACCAAACACCATTAGTCAGTTCTAAATTATAATGCAAACATGTAAAACAGACGCGTGCACAGATGGCTACATATATGCGTGCATGTGCTTGCAGACCCATACTTTGAGTGAATTTGTGATGTGTTCATATGGAGTCAAGTCATTTGGTCATGTAAGAGACTCATAATAAGATAATGGTGATTTAAATTAAGTGTGAACTGAACAAATGCCGTCAGCTAATTCTGAACAGCTACAGTATTGGCTAAAATAATTGTTTGAGGATTAGAAGGATTAGCTGTTGAGATACAGTATAAACAGATCACAGCAACAATGCAATTGCTCAGAGGGTTTTGCTCCAACACACACTCATGCTGTGGCTGCAAAATGTACACAGAGCACAAGGTCTGGAAAATACATGCAGAGGCAGTGGCAATCAATGGCTGGATGCTGGATTTCTCTTCTAACAGGACACCAGTATCCCAAGTAGGGGATATTCACCTCCTCACCTTTATTTCATTCTTTCTTAGGCTGGTATGGCAGCCCTGGAAGACAGCATGTCAGTGAGCCTGTGCTAGATATATATTCAGCCACATCTACTCCACCTAAACCTCATTATGTACAAGGCTTCCGACTGGACAGTGGGCAGGAGGCAGCCCTGTCCAGCTGCAAAGAGCAGTGCTCGGCTCACGCCACATAAGCCACAAGCAGGGATCGCCTCAGAGGTGACCCAAAGCCCCTCTGGATTTATTCACATACATGCGCTTTTTTGAAATAAAGCTAAATCCTTGGGGTCAAAATGCCTGTGTACAGAAAGGGTCTCTTTCTTGTTTGATCTTACAAGATATTAGTTACAGAGAACAAATGCAAACAACCCACACCATATTTAGTGTACTTTTTGTTAGCTTTAGCCTCTCTGAAATGCCTGCAGCCCGGTTGCTTTTGGCACAGGCCTGTGGTGCAGCACCGCATGGGTGAAGAACCTGTCTGAATCCAAGAGGTCTTGTAGGAGTACATTTGCTCCATGAAGAGCACGTACAACTAAGTACTGAGGATTGCAGCTACTTACTGAGATGCAAACTTACTGAGATCTGAGGGGCATCCATTTTTAATAAAATACCAATGTTTGTGCTCTCAAGTAGGCAGAAAATAATTTCATTTCTTTTTAGTGCTTCGTGGCAATTATAAAGGTTTCTTGGCTTTGGATTTGCTTTTAAAAGCCAGTTGGTCTCCACTGTTTGCTCCTGTCCAGTTAGATTATCTTTTATTGCGTAAGGGTACATAAAAATTTGAAAAACAAATGGAAATTCGTCTATTAGCACAGTTAGAAAAAAGAAAGCAACACAAACCCTGGATGTGTTAAGCACCTCTTTCATCAGTCCACCCTCTTGTGTTGGGCTGTGACCAAAGAAATAATACAGTACATCAATCTTTTTCAAAAAACAATGTAATTCTTGCAATGTCTAGATGGCTTCTGGGATTTGAGACTATTTACTACAGTTTCTGAAATGTTAAGACAATGTTTATGTAAATGAAAATATTTATCTAGGTTACTGCTGTCAAGTACCCACTGAGAAACATTTTGCATTTATAGATGACCTTAAGCAACAATAGCAGCAGAAATTACCAGCAGCCAGCATTTGGGACAGGCATAAAACACTACATAAATCTAAAAAACAATAGTCCAAATTCTGCTGTTAGGGACCACCTGGTGCTCTTAGTTACACAGCTTTAATTCCCACTAGAAACACAGAATTTTGCCCTTGGATTATAATGTTCAGCCACAAAAACTAAACTATAGCAGCTTTCTTGACAAGCAGCAATGCTATTTCATGTCATCAGTGACAAGCTTTACAGAAAGTTACTATCTGTCCTTTTAGGCAGAGGTGAGGAACTTTTTTTAGTACTTCAGTATATCAGAATTATCCAATAACACCACAAGAATAAATTAATATCAACTTACCTTCCCTGGACTACTATGATATTGTAGGGCTACAGGTCATACGAACTAAAGCCGCGGCTGTTTTCAGACCAAGGGATGGGGTTTCATGAGCCTTATAAAAGGATTTGCCTGGATGGAAAGAATAAAGACAGTTAATCTAAACAATTTAAGTGGACTAGCAAAACTTTTTTAAAACAGTGAGTGGACAGTGTCATTCAGAATTAAAGCAGTCCTTATGCAATTTAATTTGTTCCACTTCCAGCTGAGCTATCAGCTGATGATAAATGAGGATTTGTTTCCATTCTGCAAAACTTAAAGAGGAAGACAGCGTTTGAGATCAAGTTATAAGGTAGACAGTGCTTTAAGGCTAGCATCCACTTCTGGCACATGCTCTCTGGCTGAAACAATGGAAAGACATGGAGAGAAATTATGTATACTCATTTGTTTATCAGATAGAACTAATGCAATTGCCATGAGTCTTCTTGGGGAATGGTGATGTTATTTTTATTGTTCTTCAGTCAAGAATAAATTGTAGTTTCAGGGTGGTGGTCAGGGAGCTCAAAGCAGCTCACGCACAAAGAGAAGACAAGAAAGTATGGAAGCAGAACGTACATGCTCATCTCCATCCTTCCAGCACAGAACTGCTCTCTGCAGAGCACTGTGCAAGGTCCTCTTCTCCTTTCTTCAAGGCAGATTTCCATCTTCGCCAGCAGACAGCTGCAGAGCCGAATGTGTGTGCATGCGTGTGGCTGCAGGACTGGCCTGCACAGACTTTGCCCCCGCCACTTCGTGCTTCTCTGCCGCCTCTGCCAGCCAAACCGCTTGTGCGGTTGCCCAGACGGGCCAGGTGGGTGAACCGATCAGGTTAAACACAGCCAAAAAAAGAAAAGCAAAGGATGTTTTTCCTTAGGTCGGTCAGTTCCTCAGCCCAGAATGGACAAGTCCCAAAACATGCTGCTGGCACTGTGGAGCGAGGGAGGATGGGAGAAGGAGGAGCGGTGGCAGAGGGTGGTGGGAGCTGCCTAGGTGACAGTGCCCGGCATCAGAAGCCTTTTCAGCCCAGCACCATTCTGTTTTCATCACAGGGCTCCTATTTATAATCTCTCATGCCACTGCACACTTCCAAGTTTGACATGACACCAAAGATGTCTTTATTCTCTGTATGTATTTGCACAAAGTCATTACACTCACACCTCTAATTATTATGTGGCTCTTCTCTGAGTACATTCCCTTTGGCTGACAATTTTCCTGCCAAGGTGATTCATAACAAAAGCATCTCCCACAGCCCTCATGCATACATGAGAGAGAGACAGCCTCCCCCGATTTGTGCTGCCCAGGCACAGCTTCATCACCTGCCTCGCAGCATCTCCTACCTTATCCTGCAGGCAAGTGACACTGGCCACGATCTTGGCAGCCTCAGGATCTGCCCAGGGTGCCTTTACTGCCCAGAATAAGCTGTCCCAGAATAGCTGAGACTAAAGCTGCAACAGGTCTGTCTGCACACATACCATTACAGGTGTTAGATCACTGACTGCATCATTGCATCTAGTCAGATGACTAGGTTGTAGGGAGAATAATGCTAAAGGTCAGAAAACAGAGTTTCTACTCGCAGCCAGCTGCAAATTGTGTTGGTGTTTTTTTTCAAAAAAGAAGCATTTTATATATGTGTGTTTTCACATATACATGCACATATATATATAAGTCTATATATATGTATGTATGTGAATATGTGTACATGAATCTATGGATATGTGGATATGCATCCATATATGCATATACGTGTGGATTTACACACATACATGCATTCACATATAGGTCAACAACCAAAGTAGTCGAATTCACAGTGGTGCCAGAAATTTTTACGAGGTTGACAGCCGGCTGAACACGAGCTGGCAGTGTGCCCGGGTGGCCAAGAAGGCCAACGGCATCCTGGCCTGTATCAGAAATACTGTGGCCAGCAGGAGGAGGGAGGTGATCGTGCCCCTGTACTCGGCCCTGGTGAGGCCGCACCTCGAATCCTGTGTTCAGTTTTGGGCCCCTCACTACAGGAAGGACACTGAGGTGCTGGAGCGTGTCCAGAGAAGGGCAACGAAGCTGGTGAAGGGCCTGGAGCACAAGTCTTATGAGGAGCGGCTGAGGGAACTGGGGCTGTTTAGCCTGGAGAAGAGGAGGCTGAGGGGAGACCTCATCGCGCTCTACAACTACCTGAAAGGAGGTTGTAGCGAGGTGGGGGTTGGTCTCTTCTCCCAAGTAACTAGCGATGGGATGAGAGGAAATGGCCTCAAGTTGCGCCAAGGGAGGTTTAGATTGGACATTAGGAAAAATTTCTTCACTGAAAGAGTGGTCAGGCCTTGGAACAGGCTGCCCAGGGAAGTGGTGGAGTCACCAACCCTGGAAGTATTTAAAAGACGTGTAGATGAGGCGCTTAGGGACATGGTTTAGTGGGCATGGTGGTGTTGGGTTGACGGTTGGACTTGATGATCTTAGAGGTCTTTTCCAACCTTAATGATTCTATGATTCTATGATTTGTTATAGAGTGTTTTACATTCCCTTTTCCACCTATGGACCACTCCTCTGGCATCATAAACTGTTTTCTTCCCCTAAAATAAGAGGAGTATACATACAATAAGAATTGCATCATAGGTGTTGTAGGATGACCAGAAAACTTGATGCCTAGAAGAAAATAGAAGTGTAAAGCCATTTAACATTTATGCCCAGGAGATTTCCACTGGATTAAAACCAGCTATTTTTGACTCTTCAAATAAACTCTTTCTAAGACTGTCATTTTCTGATAAAATGTCACACTTGGAAAGACGGCATTTTACATAAAAGTTCTTCAGCTCAGAAATACATTTTTCAGTTATTAAAAAATCTTGACTGAACATATTCCTTGCCACGAGGGTGGTCAAGCAATGTGGCGGGCTGCCCGGAGCAGCTGTGGAGTCTCCATCCCTGAGGGTTTTCAGACTGGACTCAGCATGGCCCTGAGCAATGTCCTGCTTTAAGCAGGACGCTGGACTAGCCCACCTTGCATTTTTGAACAAGACTGTGATTTTCAGCTAGTTACCACATGGAGGAAACGTGTAGTTTATGCTGGCCATATGGCAGGCTTTTAGGATTTAACAAGTGACGAGCCCTTTGTGCAGCCCTCAATAGTGACTAGCATACTTTTAAGCTTTCAAAGGACCCGAAAGGATTCCTGTCCTTGGTTGTCATCTAATCCCATCTTCAGCCATGTCTAATTTATTACTTTCTGGCTAGCAGCAGGCTGAAGGGTGAGGACCTGACTGAAGTGGTCCAAGCTTTTGTAGCTCTCACAGCCTCACTGAGGCACATGAAATGGGAGCTGGCAGCAAGCTCCTCAGAAGCAAATTCAGCTACTTCAGCATCCTGTTCAGGAGCAGAGACAGAAACACAGGTGCTGCTTTGTCCCTGTCCTGCTCTCAGAAAGCTCTGGATGTCATCACCTGTGAGGCCTCATTCATCCTTCTTCAGCCTGATTTATCACGTTTGCGACACCGCAGTCAGTCAAACTCATTCCGAAAAATCCCCCAAGCTGAGCCTGGAGGGCTGCAAGGATCGCTGCAGGGAGAGCCAGAAGGTCTGGCACCTCGACAGATCTGTCGGGAGGATTTTCGAGGGCCAACCTGCTGCTGAAGGGCTGAAACGTGTGTGGTACATACCTTGGCCACTCCACATTTTTCTTGATAATACTCTGGTTTTTATCTGCTGCTCTCTTTTCCCTTCAGTATTTCCCATCTTTCATGTTACACTTGTGCAAATAAACAAGACATACTATTAACACTAATTCATTTAGCAAAATTGTAGCCTTGGCAAAAAGGGCCATTTTCAAAGAGAACTGGCAGCAAAATAAACATGGGACAAAATAAAGGGGAGCGCTATGTTTTTCTCTGAGCTGCCGAAGTTGTCTTTGATCTTACTGGAGCTAATTATTTTCCAGAAGAGGAAAAGAAAACTCAAATGCAAAGCAACATGGCTAGAAACTGTGTATCTCACAAGAAGAAAATCATCTAATTCAAAGTGGGAAAAGTCTGACATTCTTCAGACATCATGGTATTGAAGAGAGATAAATTCACAAGGGAAGTAATGCGAAGGTATGAGCAGCCCATCGCCAGCCTCTAACTGCTATTTGTTCTTTCCTTCTCCAACAAGAAATCAAATGCTTTGGTAACAGCCAAGAAAATCCTGGCTTGCACATCACCATATAAGCAGGAAATTCCAATAATGAAAATATAAACCTGCAATAAAAAAACAAGCAGGGAAAATAAGAAAAAATATTTGCAGCTCTGAGGAAGGAAGAAGAACTATACAGAATTGCAACGCCTTCCTTGCACCTGTTAAACGCAGTAGCAAAATCATGCAGTATATGACTTTTTTCCACCTAAGGGACCAATATACTTTAGCTTTTTCTTATTGACAGTGAATGTTATAATAATCCCTTTTTTTCACATACTCATAACATTCTGGAAAAACAATTTACTTTGGGGACTAAAAATTCTTTAAATCTGATCCCAGCCCAGAGACATTTCTGGAAATTTGAACAAGATGCTGTCAAGTATTTCTGAATTATGTGTAGATGTCTGTCAAAACATACATTTTTTTAAGGTTTTCTTTCTTTTGTTTTCTCATTCATAACTTAAAACAAGGTAATTTTTTTAGCATAAAATTTCTCTCCTATGCCTATACACTTTCATGGACAAATAAACCAGCTCCTTATAAGTGATTTGAAAATGGATTTTTTATGTAAAGCACAGTAGCGTATTAGAAATATTCAAAGCTAATGATGGTTATGATTGCCACATGAAGTTAGAAATTTTAGACGTTTTTTATGTCAGAAAATCCATTTTTCCAGATGCTCACCAATGCAGAGAGGCCACAATGAAATTTTTTTTGTTCATGTGTAAAGCAAAAGTAGGTAAAATAAGCAGAAAAAAAATAGAATGTCACACCTCATTTTTAAAACAAAAAAAAATTAAACAATCACAAAATCACTTTTTCAAAAACACTGTGATGTTCAAACATATGCAGGCTTTCAGGCAGTGTCAATACTGGAAAAAATATTTTGCTGGTAACCTAGTCACGAAATATCATGCCATTCGTTGAATACAGGCTCTGGTCGATGTTACTGAAATTAAAGTTTCTTTAAGGAGCTTGTAAGCACGGAAGATCCTTTCCTTCCTGCAGAACTGGAAATGTTAGTGGCTACGAGCACAGGATGTACACCCACACCTTTTGTCAATAATTGTGTCAAATTCACATGGCCCATGCTCAGTGGAGTATCCCCAGGTGGGTGGGTGGGTGGGTGGCTGAGACTCCCTCCCCTCTGTGCTGGATCAGTAAGGCCGTAGCAGCCTGGACCCCTGACCCAAAGGGGTCCCCCACGCAAGCCCCAAAACGCTGCTATTCCCAGCGAAATGTGTCCATGATGCCGGAGCTGGAACCCTGCTCTTACTACAAATGCCTTGTGATTTTCAGTGACCACAAGTGGTCAAGTCCTTAGTTTTAAATTTCATCCATAAGCCGGGACAGGTTCACCAAGATCAAAACGAAATGCCAGAGAGGAGGGAGAGGGACGTGGATGTCTGGGAAAACTAGTCCTTAGAGAAGAAAAGAGTTGAAATTCCCCACGGACTGTCTGGCTTTCTGTTTTGAATGTCGTTCACTTAAATTGGTCGCCTGGTCATCGTATCTGCTATAATTGCAGCAGATTGCAGTTGCCGAAACATCTCCTGTATGCATACTCTTTTATTATGGCATATAAGCACAACATTTCCAGTAATTTAGGGGCAGCTAAAATCTCCCGTTCCTTGGAAGCTGCCTTTCCTGTAGTAGTTTATGCAGCATCACTGGAGCAATACAAACCAGAATGAAGTACAGTAGTTACTATGTTAGAAGTTGATGTCACTCGCTATAAGCTCCTACTTGGTATTTAAAAAACCCCAGCCTGTTAAAATCTGAAAAAAAAATATACAGAACTGTACTCAAAGTTCAATTAAAAAAACCCCACTGTGTTTTTGTCTCTCTCATTGAACTCTAGTGTCAATTTGACAGTTTCTGTCTAGCCCACTAAAAACTTGTGATATATGATTTTTCTTAGCATCCTTTGAAGATATAACATGGGGTTTTTTTAAGAAAAGGCAGGTTCTTTTCCATCATATTCCTTCATAACAACTTGAAAGGCAGCATGATTTAGGCAGCATGATTAGGACGAGAGGAAATGGCCTCAAGTTGCGCCAAGGGAGGTTTAGATTGGACATTAGGAAAAACTTCTTCACTGAAAGAGTGGTCAGGCCTTGGAACAGGCTGCCCAGGGAAGTGGTGGAGTCACCATCCCTGGAAGTATTTAAAAGACATGTAGATGAGGTGCTTAGGGACATGGTTTAGTGGGCATGGTGGTATTGGGTTGACGGTTGGACTCGATGATCTTAAAGGTCTTTTCCAAATGATTCTATGATTCTATGATTCTATGATTCTGTGATTCTATGATTTACGGGAAAAGAGGCCCAGAGTGAGCAGCCTGAAGTCACCAAATCATGGTGATCTCAGCGTCACTAGTTTTTCCGATATTCAATGTTTTTCAAGAAGCACCCTCTACTGGAATTGTCTTTCATTAAAAAGAAGTAAATTGCCAGCTTTCATGGTTTTGGAAGGACACTTGAGAGTCTGAAGTGACTGCAGAAACCTTGAGGCAATTAAAAAAGAAAAAACTATTTTGATTCTCATGAAATCTTAAAGAAATCCCATGATTTCTTAGGATATGCTTCATGAGTTTTGATCTCACAGAGCTGGTAGTACTGTA
>NW_009185965.1:13365-15581 GCF_000690835.1 Fulmarus glacialis
TTTAAATGCAATATTTTGTGCTTCAATAAAGACTCAGCCCTTGGAGTTATGCAATTAAAGAGAAATGTTTGGCTCCGCCCCCCCCCCCATCATTGCAGACAAAACCTTGAAAATATAAAGCCTAAGAATTAGAATGTGAAGACGACAAAAAAAAAAAAACAAAACCAAAACAAACACCAAATAATGTGCTACATTTTTTTTAAAGAATGTCTCAATACTTATAGTCTTGTGGAGAGCCAGTTTATGGTTTTTGGACCCATGAGGAAAGCACTACTGCTAGTTAGCACTTGAAGGAGTAATTAGGTTGGTTTTTTTCTTTTACAGTGCCTTGAAAATGGAAAGCACTGTTTGCCAACAGTGCCACATATTGTTTAAACTTTTATATCCCGTTATTATTTGTGTAGAGCCAGGAAGCCTGCAGTACTCACAGGCCCGTTCCATTAGTTACTACACACAGCACAAGCGAGCCTCTTCCCTAAAGATTCCATGGTCTAAATGGATTGCCCTGGTCAATTTGTTCAGCTAAGGGGCTTTTTGTTTCACTTATCTTTGCTAGTGCGGGGGCACCAATTGCGTTTTATCCAAAGATGGCCCAGGAGGCTCAGAGTGGGCATGATTTCAGGCAGGCGAGGGAAGCCGGCACTCATCCTCCACTGGAAGAGGTTTTCAGGGGTGGCTGAGCTCTTGCTCCAGGTGGAGCTGCCAATAGATAGGGAAAGCAGAGGGCTCTGCTGACTGCTGGGGCACAGCACAGCACAGCAACATTTACAGGAGCTTTATATACTCCCTGGCTATGCCTTTTACCATCCTCCAGGGGTTAAGTACACACATGTACAGCATAATCCAGAATATAGCCAAGATATGGTGGCATCTACCAGCTATTGAGGTAGTACCTTAGCCTTCCTGTAGCCAATGGGAGCTTCTCCATCGATTTGGATAGGGCATCCCTGACACCACAAACATAGCATACAACCTTTGTGTCCCAAGCAGAACAGCCATGCCCTCTCTCCTCCCCTCTCCCTTAAAAAGAAATACAACTCAGGAAGTGTAGATAACGGAAAATTTAAAAGTACCCCCATTGAAATATTAACCAGAATAAGAACCAACAATGTAATAACGTTATTGATTTCCAATCTAATCCTAATCAGGTTTTGCAAGACCTTGCAGCTGCCAGCCATTCGCAGACTTTGCAAAGCAGCTCCAAGCCATGCCTAGCTGAAGAGCTAAAAACCAGAGAGCCGATAACACAGGAGCTGCTGGTAGGGACAGTCATCTGCCCAGCTAGGAAGATATTTATTTATAGAAAAGCCTTTGAACCAGACCACTACATTTTAACGTAGTAATAACCAGTTATAGTGAATTCAAAGAGTGGTAGGGTGTAACACAGCCATGCATTATATACCCCATTGTAAATGGTCTCTGAGGGAAAGCCTGTAATTTAGGGAGGTTTGAATGGCAAAACCTGGGTCATTGTAACAGATACTTTTTCTTAGTTATTTTTACGGAGAGGGTGAAAAAGAAAAACTGGCCTGAAGAAGTCAGGCAGTGTGTGTTTTCATTCAACCTTAGTTAGCTATGAAACCTCCCGGACCTCAATCCCCCTTCGCCAAATATTTGTTTTAAGATTAATTGTTCACACAGGAACTAAACAGCAAGTTGCTGAATGCAAAGCTTTTAAAGGAGATTTCTCTTCCTCCTCAGGACATTTTTCTCAAGTGTTGCTGGCTCTTTCGTAAGTTCTGTCACCTTTGGGAAGCAGGATTCGAGGAGAACCAAGGAAATGGCTTTTCTGTTTGTCAGCTTGTTTTTGAAGTTTATCCACGTATGAGTTGGTTTTAGGATTAATATTACAGGAGAGCCTCCGGGCTCTGTTCAGAGGTTCCTGTTGTGTTAGACCACTTCACTGCAAGCACTCAGCAGGCAGCATACCCCAGAGCACAGCCCAGGGAGCAAAAGCCGGCCAGTGCTGTCCCCACGGTGCAGCACCACCTCAGGCAGGTGCCCTGGTCAGGTCGAAAGCTACAGGCAGGAAAAGAAAAAAATGTGAGGAGGGAAGCAGAAGCTCAGGCAGAGAAATCCTGGCTGCCTGGAAGTCAGTGGTCCAGCCCGGCTTCCACAGAGCTAGTTTTTTGGCCAGGGAGGAGTGTGACATGGGCATGTCACTTAATTCAGGTGGAGAGCAAGGAGAAAAGCTTGCCCTTGCTCCTTGTACAACC
>NW_009185965.1:15601-26809 GCF_000690835.1 Fulmarus glacialis
AAGCTCCTCGAGCCATATAGTCAATTCAGAGCAGGGTATTCTTCTTTGCCTTAGTAACCTGCATCTGAGACCCATTTTCTGGCCAGATGTAGATGTTCCCCATCTCATTCTATTCCCCGTACCTGCATCTTACGTTTCTCTTAAGAAGTTCATATTTCACTCTCTCTCTTCTCTACACAGAGGATACGTATCACAGGCAATTTCCCTCTTTTAGTCCGAGGCTGTAAATACGTATGCCTCTGTGAGTACAGTCATCAAGAGATGAAGATTACTGTCCAAGGGTTCTGTTGTGGGTGGGCTTTGGTGTATGGCTCTAGCAGCACCAGAGAAAATGTTCCTTCACAAACATTAGAGTTAAAAAGTGAGAGAAACAACCAACCAAAGCCAAATCCAAATATTAGAAACCAAGATATGCAAAAGTAAGATTTCTGTAACACCATAGAGTGCTTCCAGGTTATCATCCCGAATAGGAAATTAAATATGAACACATGTAGTACAACACTGCTTCCTTGTCACTAAAAATGTGTTCTTTTCAAACGAATTTAAGATCTCCTCATCTCCATCTGCCTACTATTTAATGAAATTCTACCCAGAATAGGTCCAAATTTTATCTGTATGATCGGTCTCAGCTCTCTTACCCTAATTTCCTGTTGATACAGAATAATCGTAAATATGAACTGGAACTCTGAGAAGAGCAAGATTTTTGTATGTTTTTCATGGATTATATTTATAGACTGAACAAATTAGAAAAATAAAAGGAAATATTGACTTAACCACCACTTTTATTTACCCTTGTGTTTTATAAAAGAATTCTTCATAGCCCTTGTTCTTTGGCTTCCAACAGACATGTGATTCCCAAAACTAACATTCAAAATCAGCATTAAAAAATGAGGTTTTATCACCTGAACCCCAAAATAGTGAAAAAATCACATGCCTTTAAAATGATGCAGAATAAGCTATTGGCATCTTTTGTAGTTTTATCAACTCAAGTAGTAAGTTACCTGTGGAATACTTTAAAATTACAAACTTCCTTTTTTTTCTTTTTTTTCTTCTTCTTTTGGGAGGAATGCCAAATGGTAAAACTACATTGAATATCAGCAGAACCAAATGCTGAGGAACCCAGTAAAGTTACCTACCCATGACACCAGTTGAAAGGGAAAGCTTCACCAGTATTAGGTGTTTTAAAGATGAGTATAAGGCAGATGCTATGGTGAGCTTGATTCTCATTTTCTATAAATCACTTCTTCATTACTCTGCAAAGCAACCTACCTGAAAGTGAATATTAGCATTAAATGAGAATTAGGCTCTCTATTATTGAAACTGAAGCCAAAACTAACTAGACAAACGGAATCCAGACAGCATTCAATACATAGGGCATTGTTTCAGATAATAACCCAAAAGTGATAATTAGCCACTCTTCCTAGAATGCCTAATTAAACCCCTATGGCATAGCATATTGGTACTAGCAATCTCTTTTATGGCAAAAAAAACCAATTTAAATTGTGATTTAATTGAGTTAAAGGAAGAAAACACCGATTCAATTTCACGTTCACTAACACCGGTTAAATGAAAAACATGACAAAGCACTGCTACAACTTACATTGCAGCATTAGGGTGGAAAAGGAAAAGCAAACTCTAGGTGACAATCAGTGTCTCAGTGGGCTTTAGCGGCAGAGTACGAATTGTGATGTGAAATCTGTGTTCAGGACTGAAGGCCAGAGTATCCAGGTCTGCTACATTGGATGGTTTGATTTGGTTTAGAGCATGCTTAAATCTTTTTTATGATCTAAATTAGTAATATTACCATCATGCAGTAATGTCTGGAGTTGTTCTAACATTCACATTCAAAGCACAGTCCAGTTTGTGCTCAGCATGAGTTAAAGACCTTTGCAAATGCAGACTCTGGCTGAGTTTCACATACAGATCTCTGCTAATGTCTCCTTTATCTCAGCAGTCCAATTTAACACTACACCAAATATGCTATTCATACAGTTCTAGTACAAACAATTCAATTTGCACTAACAGTCATTCAGCAACACTTTTTTCCACCTAATCCCATTGATATTATATAAATACATTATGTGATCAGAAAGAAATTGCTAACAACCAGTGCCCGCCGGATGTTAATACCAGTTATTAACAAGAAAACTTCCAAACACATTTCTTTTCCCCCACAGTCTTCTGAGATAAAAAACAGAGAAAAACTGTGCATGCAGAGTGACTTGAACTTGGCATAGCTAGAGACTGAGATTCTCTGTGTGAAATATGGGTTTTATTTAAAATAAGTCATTAGTGCAGCTGTTGAAAGTGTTTAAATAAATCTAATTGCTGCTAAGCTGTGTTTTCAGAAAGCAGTATTTTGTGGGTATCATTTTGGTCGGAGATCTATAACATAGAGATAAATATTATTTAAAATATTTACTTTACACTCCAGAGGCTCAAAAAATGTGTCAAAATCAGACACAGTTCCTGGCCAAGATCATGACTGGAATTGACCCAAATACAAAAACAAGTGCAGCTAAAACCATGCAGCTATTTCCTGGATTTGTGGGTGAATGTGCCAGTCGTTGCCTTTTATATGTTCCTAACAGTCAAGGGTTTTTCCATACTTCCTTGCCTTGCCTAGCCTCCCTTTTTGCAGACAAGACATGCAAGGAGCATAAAGTGTCAATAGAAACAGCAGCTCCAGCCCTGGTGTCAGGGGAAGATTGGCTCGTGCACAGGAGGACACTTTGAACAGCACAACAAGCAAGGTTAATCATGCCTCATCAGCTGCACTCACCCACCCTGGCTGCAGCACAGAAATCCTGGAAAACCAGGTGCTCCCGACGACAATGCAGGGCAGGGAAGCTTGTGCCTGTGATTGAATCAGGAATCGAAACCTGCAGCGTCTTGTTTCTCTTCTTTATCTACACTGGGAGACCTGCATGACTAGGTTGGATTTAGACAGTTAATTTTTAACTTCTGAAGTTAGGTGTGATGAAGCCAATCTGAAGTCGCCACAGGACATAAAAAATACAAATCGCATCTTCCAGTCTTGGGCTGGATCAAGGTAAGGGTGTAGCACCAA
This sequence comes from Fulmarus glacialis, assembly GCF_000690835.1. Taxonomy (NCBI): domain Eukaryota; kingdom Metazoa; phylum Chordata; class Aves; order Procellariiformes; family Procellariidae; genus Fulmarus; species Fulmarus glacialis. The sequence continues at coordinate 18,672 of NW_009185965.1, forward strand.
TAACAACACTCACTGGGCCTTGCTAACTGCACCATTGATTTCAACATGCGACCCCTGTGTCATCGTCCTCCTTTTGCTTCAAGGTACATAGTTTTACATAAGTTTTGGCCCTGCTCAGGAGAGAAAATGGTAGACTTCTACAGGTCTCAGACTGTACTACCACAGTGCTCTATGTAGCACGCTTCCAACCATCCCAATCATACTTCCACCTCTGTGTATGCTCAGTGAGTATAGGTAAATCACCAAAATTTTTTTTCTTAGGTCAAAAGGCCAAAAGGAACCAGAAGCCCAACCTTCTGAGAGTTTGTCAGAGGCAATACAATTTCCTCCAGCAACTCCAGCATCTGATGCAATGACTTGTGCTCGAAATGGAGCATATCTTTTAAAACTTTTAACATAATGTAGACTTGACTTTATTTGCAGATTGTAACAGCTGTTAACGGCCTTTACTTAAAATACCATATCTTATACCATGTTTGATTTTGTCAACATCCAGATTCCAGATCGTGTGCCTGTGACTCCAAAGTTAAGAACTCTTTCCTACTGGACATGTTTTCCTCATGTGATTATACATGTATATATACATATACACTCATCAAGGTCAAATTCAATCTCATCTTTATATTCAACTGTACAGATTGAAGTGGGAACAAAACAACATTGTTGCCAATGGTTTTAACTGAAAATACAAGTTTTTCTCTGCACTTTTCATATGTTTCCAAATTTTGAGTGTTTTAAGAATACCCGCGAATATCTGCTTCACAGTGAAGGACCATCCTTTCGCAAAAAACTCTTGAGATGGCTGAGAGGAGAGCAGAGAGAATAGAACTAGTGATTTGGGAAATCCACACGTCGTCTTTGCCAGACCCTCAACATTTTTAGATCCTTCTACAATTCATTGCAAGTAATCTGATTCACGGTCAGCTATACATTATATCCGAAAGCTCTGAATTCCCAGCGGGCAAAGTCCAGCATTCACTACTTCAAAATACTTCTTTACTAGTGCTCCCACCCCCACTAACAGAGAGGCACAGAAAGACACATAATGCAGGGCACAGTGTTCTTTAAATGATGGCCTTTAAGCCTGAAGTAAAATTAAAAGACTTAAATGCTGGAGGTTTTGGGGGGGGAGGGGCTGGTTTTCCTGTGTTTTTGTTTTTTTTTTAAAGCTCTCTTATAAATCATATTCAAGTAGCACTGGAAAATCTTAAACTGATCTATCCTGTTAGCTAAGAAAATTCCAGACACTTCATTGAGGGGAGACTATAAAGACATTGTTAATTCTCCAGTGAGACCTGTTATTCTGTAACAAGTTGATTAGTCATCTGGCAGCCACTCGGTTTGATCTAATCATCCACAGAATGCAACTGGCACAAGAGCCAAAACACATCTCTTGTGCATGGCAGTCTTTCAAGTCTGAAAGTTGTTTCCAAAAATAACAAGAAAAGAAAAGAAAATTAGATTTACTTGGAGTACCAACACCAAGAAGGGGGCGGGGGAGGGGGAGCGTGGCTGAAGATTCATTGCACATGATCTTTTCTTCTGTGGGTCCTGATGGGAAGGTGGGTGCAATGAAGGAGTAGCTGCTTGAGTGTTTACCACAAGGACAGCTCGCAGCCGAGGCAATTCTGCCAAGAAAATGCAAGTTAAGCCCTTAGAGTGGGAGCCAGGGGAGAGCAGTGCAGTGCAGTAGCTATATATGGAGAACCAGGCATGGGAACAGAGCATTCCACTGCACTGCATATGCTTCACTGCTTTCCTGACAGCTAAAAATAGGATGTCATGCATGGGCATCAGTGAAGGAAGGTTTATTAAGAAGGAGAAATTTTTTTTTTTTTTACCGTGTTATCTTTCTCTACTTGACTGCGTTAAAAGCTGGCACAATTTTCAGTTCAAGGACCAATTTAAAAATACATATTTTTTTCCTATTATACTTCATGAAGTTCATCCATAAATTTTCTGTAAGCCCATTTGATGCTATTTATTATATTATGTCCTAGCTTGATTCCAATATTTCAATTTTTAACAGCTTAAACAATACTGTAAAATGCCAAATTGCATTAACAGCAAAATATATCAGGTCCTGCAATCAGATCTTAAGCCTAATCTCTAGATTCAAAATATATTGTTACCCAGAAAACCATTTCTTAATTAGTTTGGATCTGATTTAGTGGGAACTGCTTACAAACAAAACAAACAACTTCAAAAAAATTTTTTTAAAACCCACTATGTATGAACTAGATACATCCAGGAAATCATCTGATAATACTCTCACCAAAATGAGCATAACAGTTTAGTGTAGTCTGATCAAATAAAACTGCTCGTTCTTAATCACTTCTACAGCAAGATATGAGAGACATTATTATTTTAGACTTTGAAAGAAATATATACTATACATGAATGTATACACAATAAATAGCACATATGTATGTAATATCTACTGTAAAAATAGAAGAAGTCTGTTTTGCGGAAAAGTATTTAGGCAGTACTATGTCACTACTGCATTAAGAAGGAACTTCTGCTTGTTAGATAAATTACTTACTTTGTCTTTATGGGCACCTAATTGTGTACTTTTACCTTTGCAGCTACCCTATTTTATCACCCATATCGATACTTATGGCCAAACATCACTTCTCTCGAGGATCCTTGGAAGACCAATGCAATTTGTTCTGATGCTAATCCAAGCTGATAAGAAGCCGGTAATTCGCTACCAAGTGAATCTCACGATTGGCCAGGCTGAGGCCTGATGCGAGCGAGTGCCACAGTTTTGAAAACTCGGGGGTGAAATTCTGATGGCAAATAAACTGTTTCATCTTTTTGGTTTTCCAGAAAAGAAAAGAAAACGGGTCATCAGCACAACTCTTGCACAAACGCAGCCCAACTGAGCACGCTCCGCTTATACATATAGTGACATGGACATCCAAACTATGTCCTCTTCTGTGTCTGCAAGTCCTAAGACATTTACATAACTTTACATGTAGACATCATGGCAGCAAGTGACCCTGTTGATGTCAGTAGTATTGTATGCTGTAGTAAAGTTACAGTTTATGGAAGTGTTTGTAACCTCTAGCTGCAATTTATTCAGGGCTGGGAATGTGTTTTTGATATACGTTCTTGCTGCATCTAGCACAAACGTGCCCTGATCACCCATTAGGGCTAGGAGGCTTCTTCCATATTCCGTTTATCACGCAGAAATGCTATTCCATAAGATAATGGTACAAGAGAATCTGCTTATGCATAAAGACAGAAGGCAGAAACTCTGAAGGACTGTCTCTAACAAAAATGACATTGAAATTATTTAAGATTCCCTCCCACTCCCAATTATTATGAATTTCTGTGTGAAAACTTGATTAAGGTGAATAAAAAGCCAAGACAATGGCTGTAGAAAACAACTTTATTAAAAAATTAGATGTACTCGTCTAAATGTAATGGCCATGACCCTGATTAACTAACATTTTTTCTGTTACTATGCTTTCACAACTCTCATGAGGAATTTTGAGTTATGATTAAAAAAAATTCTGTATAAAGCCTTTTTATGTGGAAAAATGCTGATAATGAATTAAATGTCTTCTGATGAGCACCCAAAACATGCAGCAAAATGCTGAACATTACTCCTGTATGCAGTTAGTTTTTAGCTCATCAGTCTAGTTTTACAAGCTAATGGTCCACAGGATCCTCTCTCACAGCAGTTACAGCATTTTGTTGAATTATTTAGTGTCAGACATAGAGGAATAAATTTTCATACTTTTCTATTTAAAACTTGGAGTGCAGGAAAAGAAAGGATAAAACAGTTTGCCTGGGATTGGACCACTCATGGATATTTCTAAAACAAAATTAATTTCACATTTTGTACAAAAATGTAATTCTTTTTGTTCCAGAAATGGAGAATTTCTGGCAGTTAATCTATTTTATTGCTCATACTTATTGTATGTGATACTTGCCCTCATGACATTTCACATGTCAGATATAATTTTTGCTTTTCTCATTTCTCATGTTCTTCCTGCCACCATAGAGTATAACACCATCATTCAAGGCACAAGGAGGATTGCTTATTACCCCTTAATTGACTCACGCCCTCAGCTTCTGGATTTCAGGCACTTAAGCTCTCTCAGCTAAATATTACCCAGTATTTTAAATTCTTTTCTTTCATTCTCATATAGACCTTCACACACACTGAAACCCCCAGAAAGATTTCAGCTGATTTCACTAGGCTTTTAGTCAAACCCAAATTACTTTCAATATCAAAACAGAAGAGGTACATCAAGAGATTCTCGGTTAAATAAGCCAGTTCCAGCGTGCTCCTACGTTAGCGTCCCAGGTTAATCTCAGCTATTCATCACGCTGCAATTTTGCGCTTAGCACACGCAACTAGCAATTACTCTATGAGAATTAGAAGTGTCGGAGCAGACTCACGCCTAACTTCGGATCCTAGAAAACCTCAGCAGCAGCACATGAAGAAAAGCAGGGTAGGTCACAGCAAGAGCGTAACTCTGCATTGAGTCAGCCGAGGAAGCAGGCTCGCTCAATTGGCTGTTCCTGTTAAATGCCTGGATAAAGTATGAATACCCTGGTGTGACCTCTCCTTTGCAAGACCACTACGCTGCCTTATATGATCACTATACTTATGTAATGTATCCTGCAGCTGAAGGATGGGAGTGAGCTGGTAGATTTTTTCATGGCTTTCTTTGGCTCTTCAGAACTGTGCTGCTGAACTACTGAGAGATGGGGACAAACCTATGGACACCGCTCAGATTTGCTTTTTGGGAGCAGGAGGTGTACAGGTCCACGGACCCCAGTAAAACCTCTCCCGACACAGTTATCATTAGCAGGCTTCTGAAGATTAAAGACTTGCAAATGTCTTCCTTGCCTCTCTGGTGCTCCAGTTTCCCAGTCTAATCCCTATCTCACAAAAATATAGCAGGGCTCTTAAAGGGTTTTCAGATCCAGGAATTGCAGTGTTAAAAATAAGTTTCTGAACCTTCAGAATTATATTCAAGTATATCACAAAAATGAGAAAGTGCATCCTAAGGAAACAAGAATCAGTTGAGACAACGGAGCATTTAAAGCATCAGTAGAAAATCCCACTAAATCCTTAGTAATTAAAAATATTGATGAAATACTTGAATGATACCTACAACTAGCATAACCATATATGAAGCTGCAACAAGGCTAAATTTTCTGCAGGAATCTACCAACTCACTCTATGAAGAGGAGTGATTTGGCAGATCTCTTGAGGAAAAGATACCAAACAACTCCTTAGCCGCATTGCCATGGGAATACAAATACAGAGCACCTCCTGCTTCCACAAGCTCCAGTGGTTCACAGCTCAAAAGCACCGTAGAGCACGAGATGTAACAGACCCAGGAGCTCAGGTAACAGTAGAACTCAGTTGCTGCCCCCTTTCTGAAACTTTTCCTGAAGTTCAGATCATTTCTGTGAGATTCAGCATGCTCTCATTATTTTGCACTTGTGCGTGACTCTGCCCTTCTGTTCCAGCTGGGAATAAAAGCAGAAATACTGAAATGCCATATGAAAGGTTGGGTTTTTTCCTCTTTTTTTGATGTGAAATAGAAAATTCCAGAAACCTCTTGAGCGAGCCTGTTTTTATAAGCTTCTTAGCCCATTTTTTGGATAACCGAGCAAGTCTTTTTCTCCATTAAACCACCAAGTCTTTTGAGGGGCAGCCAATTGTCCATAACACTCAACCTTCAAGTTTTCTTCCCCCTGTTTTTTCCTCCAAAATATTGTCAGGGTGGAATTATTGCAGCCTGCTTCAGCAGACACCCTAATGCTTCCTCCATTTCTGTATGCTGTGGAAGAAGAACTGAACCAAGCTCTACATGGAAAAGTTATCAGTGAGATCAAAGAGGCAAGCAGGCGAAAGTCATAATCCTACATACTTATTGGAATGGGATGTGTAAGAAGTTATTTCAATAAACGAGAATTGAAGGAAACCAGTGCTTTGTTAAATGCCTTCCGTAAAACTACCTGCTGTCTTTTATCAGGAACAAAAGTTGTAAACTGCCTATAAATACTGTTCTCTATCTACAGTTTTATTTTTGCAGAAGGGGGAGGAGCTGTAGTGTCGCCCTGCACATATGCAGCTTGTATCATTTTTTATGCATTTTTTGCTATATATCAAACTACTGAGCTTGTTCAAGCTTCAGATGTGTCAGATGCTTCAGACTGGTTAGACTCTCCCCCAGAACAGGAGCACAGGTGTTTGCTGTGAAAATATTAAAATATTTTGCACACAAAATCTCTCCCCAGACAGCTACAATCAGCAGCCTGTGCCCTTTTAAGAGGCTCTCCCGGGCTTGGCACCACCTTTTTTAAATAGGCAGTTTATCTTCTGATAAGAAGCAGAAAGACTTCATTTACAGTTGTTTAATGCTATTAGAGCCTATGCACGTAGTTTCCATAACAAGATAGGAAAAACAAGCCAAGTCTTCTGCGTAGGATTTTGCAGATCTCCAGGATATAGGAACACACCTATGGTGTCTTGGTGTATGAGTCATTGGGCTGCTGATGTCATGCAGTATGAGCTGTTAGGCTCGGATAAGTGATAGAGAGAGTTCACTACAAGACAATAGCTTCTGGTACACTGACGTATCACCTGCCCATTATAAAGTGGTAACCAGGAAGAAAGTTATTTTAAAACATATAAAAAATTACATTTAGAGACAGAAAAAAACCCATCCTATTTTCCATTCGTAATGCGATGCTGTTAAGCCTGCAGGAAGCATGTGACTATAGTGCTGAGCATGTAAAATCAAAAGCAGCACTGCCCTTTGTCCCCCCGGTCTGTCTCTGCCACTGGGCTCCCCGGGCACCCTGCGAGCCTGTGAGGCTGTGGCACCAACGGCGAGCTGCAGGCAAGGAGCGCTGCAGGAAGGGCTGCCAATTTTAGCCGTTCCTCAAGGTCTCGGAAAGTTTGTTCTTAAATATGGCTCAGCAAACAAAGCAAAAACCACACTGCTGAACACTTTGCAACATTTAAGTAAGAGTCTCCGCTGCTGCCGAGACCAGTGTTTATTATCCAAACACGCGGTTGTGTGGGTGCTATCAGAGCATGCACTCACACATCCCAGACATCCTGACACGCACAGGATGAGGAGCGAGAGCAGTTTGTTTCAAGAGAAAAACCACTCAGAAATGGCTGAGCCCTTGGACAAATGAAGATGAGGCTGCGCAGGGGTCCTCTTCACAGGTGGGAACACATACAGTGCCCCCGTGGTTTGCAAGGACAGCTGTAACTGCACCAACAGAAGTAAAAATAAGTGCAGCTGGCCACTGCAGTGAAGTGGAATTGATTGCCTACAAAAGTATCGAACAACCTTGAATCAGCCAGTTATGCTCTGTGGACCTCTCACACGAAGATAATAAATTAAATGTGTTTCATTAGGTGGGTGGTCATTTCGCTCACCTGTACCCATACATGTGAATGATACTAATCTGGGTAGAAAAAAATGAATGTTAGTTCTGTTAAGCAGCCAATAAATCTAATTTGTCTCTCAGTTAGGAAGGAATCCAGATATTTTCCCCTTTTTGTTACTTGGATCTTTGTGTATAGCACGATACATTGGTTTTTTCTATGGAAAAAAGAGAAAAGAATGTGTTTGAAGTGAGAAGAAAGTCTTCTCATCATTCTCTCCTTAAAATGCTCCCACACTTTCTTTCAGTGGAACAACCCATACAATTAACAACCAAGGCACTGGTCCAGTTTTACAGAGTTTGACATCTAATGAAGGTAATAATACACACTGCTTGTCAAACCTGGACCATGGTGCAGCCAACCCCACACGAGGCTGCACCTTCTCCTCACCACACTCCCCACTGGACCAGTGCTACTAGGATTTCCACACACCATGACATACCTTTTTGAGACCTGGACTACTAAAATACAATGGCAGTTCAGTGTCGAAGTTAGTTTTTTACCCTCACATCCAATGTTCCCTCTTAAACTCTCCATTACAAGATCCAGGTCCTGCTCCCTGCGATTTCTGAAGGCCTCTTTCTCTTAAAACCCTGCTTCTCTTTTACCCTATGGAGAAAGCAACTCCAGCCACTCTCTTCCTTCTGGTTGGTGAGGTGAGTCCATTCCCACATCTTCTAGTTTTTTCTGCAAATAACTCTCT
>NW_009185965.1:26907-79742 GCF_000690835.1 Fulmarus glacialis
CAGAACTACTAGAAAACAGTCATATGTTGCCACCTCTGTGAACTTTGAAGCAGGAGGAAGATACGTTCGTATGAGAAACTGAAACCAGGAAAGCTTTATTCCTGTAAATCGGACCAGTCATATTCTCTGGTTTTGCTATTCAAACTATTAACCATTTGAAGCAATGCTGCTAGTAGTATTTAGAATTTACAATTTAGACAGAAGCCATGCACTCAGCCATGTGCTAACCTTCACTCAGAAAAAGCAAACATGCACCAGTCATAAAAATCATCATTCTTTTCTGGATAATTTGCAAAGAAGGGGGAAATGGCTAAGCCTGACAGATATTCACTATAAATAGTTTATACCTGACTATCTGATGGATGGGTGGTTAGATGGATTAGCAGAATATGTTCTTTAAAGGATCTCTAGACAAATTCCTTGAATATTCATAGTTTCATGTTCACAGATCATAGCCCTGTGCATTGGCCCATTTTACTGACAGCAGATACGAAGAACATCTTTCTTTCTCACAACTAAACTATATAGAAATATCTAGTAGAAATACTCTGCCAAAATGTTCACAGATCTTGTGGATTACTTCACAAATAATTATGTAAACATGTGAAGAATGTGTTTTGCTTATGCTACGGAGATTGAGGCATGATGAAGAAGGCATTAGCCTGCTGCCTAGTCAGTCCTTGGGGAACCCGGGCTGTGCAGCTGGGGTAAACCTCTCTCTCAGAGGCTCCGAGAGGTACACTGCTTGCTGTGGTTGTGCAGAAGCTGGAGTTAAGAACTAGAACATAGGAAAGGTTATCTGGGGACAGGGTCAAAGTTCCTTCAGGGAAAGCATTCTTGGGTGAACAAGCAATCATCTTCAACCATCATACTTGCCTTTCTGCTTGCTCATAAATAATCTTCGATCAAGTGGGAGAGATAATTTCCTTGGCCATGGCCAAGGATCATTTGACTCCTCTTCACTAGTCAACAACCAGTTTCATTTTGAGTAAATATCTTTACTGTTGTTGTTGTTGCTGCCGCTGCTGTGCTTAAATACGGGGTATGTAATCTGCAGTCACAAGGCTTAAGCAGGCTGATGAGCATACCTGATGGAGTCACTAATGCTGCCTATATTCCATTGATGCTCTACAGCTTTGCAAAAAACACTTTTCTTGGCTTCCCTCAGTGTTCCTGCCTTTACAATGGGGGTCATTCAGATGCTGAATGAAAAGCATTAAATTATTAATATTAATATCTTACCTAGTGATTTTGATGGATTCCAGAACAGTTGCTCATGACTCAGACGTCAGTGGTACTGGTATGACATCATCATTGAAAGTAATGCAAGTGTGGAGTGTCATTTATTTAGCATTTGTTGACCAGGCTCTTCGGTGTGTATTCCTCTTGCCTAATGAATACCAGAACACACAGGCAGCTGTGTGAGCTTATTTATTTATTACTCAGAAATCATGTATTTTGGGAGTAGACTTCTACAGTGTTTTCATTGGTGAGCTGGCTCAAGATATATGGTAATGCAATTTACAAATTACACAAATTGGGGATGCATCATCAGGAAAGGATCTGAACAGATTCCCTACAGAAGGAACTAGATTTCTTTTTTTGAAAAGGAGAGTAAAGTAAACAGGAAGAAACAAAGTGCAAATTATGCCCTGAAGTGGAGAGTGAGAAAGAATATATTGTTTGGTCTCAGGACAGCTTTGTGCTATTAATGTAAGGCAACCATGACCAAATAAACAACCCCAAAACCCAAACCAAAACCAAATACAATCCCAGAATGCAATCGAAGGGGCATTTCAGTTACTGAATGGTTAATAAGGCTCATTAAGATCTCATCTGAAATATCTTGATCATGAAAAGAAGCATACCAACTGGGATAGGTGCAGAAATGGCTGCTGTCTGAAAAATGAAGAGTCAATCCAATGGAAGAAAGCCATAGAAATTATTTTATCCATTTGCAGAAGGTTAACTAGCAAGATAAGGACTGCTGTCTGTCAGTGCCAGAAAGTAAACAGGGGAGTCACAGGAATAATCTCGGTTCATCCGCAACACATGCATGAGAACGACTGGGCATAAACCGGCTGTGAAGAAAGTAATGTGGGGAATTAGAGAAAAGTTTTTGCGTCAGACTGATACTCTATAGAAATAATAAGAGCAGAAAACCAGTTTGTTTTCAAGCTTGAGCCGTTAATTAGTGAGACAAAAAGGTGTTTACTGTGATAGCAGAAAACAGGGCTTGAAAATGCAGGAGTTCTTCTCTCATCATCCTACTTAATATTTGTTGAACTATATTTGCAAGGCCTGAAAAGAACATCTGCAGAATATGGAGAAAATAAAGGAATCACACTAATGCAGTTCATATAAAATCATAGAATAGTTTGGGTTGGAAGGGACCTTTAAAGGTCATCTAGTCCAACCCCCGTGCCGTGGGCAGGGACATCTTCAACTAGATCAGGTTGCTCAGAGCCCCGACCAACCTGACCTTGAACGTTTCCAGGGATGGGGCATCTGCCACCTCTCTGGGCAACCTTTGCCAGTGTGTCACCACCCTCATTGTAAAAAATTTCTTCCTTATATCTAGTCTAAGTCTATCCTCTTTTAGTTTAGAACCATTACCCCTTCTCCTATCACAACAAGCCCTACTAAAAAGTCTGTCCCCATCTTTCTTATAAGCCCCCTTTAAGTACTGATAGGCTGCAATAAGGTCTTCCTGAAGCCTTCTGTTCTCCAGGCTGAATAACCCCAACTCTCTCAGCCTTTCTTCATAGGAGAGGCGTTCCATCCCTCTGATCATTTTTGTGGCCCTCCTCTGGACCCACTCCAACAGGTCCATGTCTTTCTTGTGCTGAGGGCTCCAGAGCTGGATCAGGCAAGTGCTTAAATATGGCCAGTTGGATCCATACGACTGCACTGGAAGCCAAATGTTGCTGTCAGACCTGTGTAATCCTGAAATACCTCTTTGATCCTCGTGGATGCCCACTGGTTCTGCTGAGCAGGGTGACGCAGAGCTGGCCGTTTGCTGGTGGGCACTGCTCTTCCCCCTTCAGCCTCCTCCACCACCAGCCTGGCATTACCCAAGGCTGCTGACCCATGGGGCCTCCTGGCAAGCACAGCCATCCTCTAGCAACCGTGAGGTGCCCGACCCTTTCAAACCAAGAATGAACACAGGGATTTGGTAATATTGATTTATGGTTGAGAACAGAGAGTCCGTAATTAAGTTGGCGAAGATACCTGTATTCATTTGGTTAACAAAGATGGCCAGAACACTGAAAGGCTACGTGATTTTAAGCACTTAAAACAAATGAAGATCACTAGCTTTCAAATGTTGTAAGTAAAAGGCAGAATTTTTCCCATGTACCATTTATTAACTCTTTCATAAGCAATCTTCTTCAGCTAATTCATGCACATTTCAGAGTTATACTGGCATTCATACATAACCAGATAAATGAATATCTGAACATAGTCAAGAATCTTACCAAATCAACTGGAAAAGGCCCAGAAAACGTATGGCAACTGTTGGTGACAACTTTCCAACAGTTATTCAGCATGCTGTTTTTACACTACTGCCAGGACCCTAATTGAGATCAAATACAAAAGCCAGGTAACCTATCATCAACCACTCAACTAGTGAATGAAAAAACAGAGTGGAGTGCAAGCCAGTCAAAAAAATAATAATGAAATATATAACTAATACTTAGCATTAGTGTGTCACGCAGTATGAGTGGAGAATCTGCAGTTAGGGGAGACTTGGAGAAAGATGACAGAAAATAGTCACTGAAATAGAAAACTCTTAAAACTGGAACAACTACAAAGCTTGGAACTATATGTCTTAGAAAAGCTTCAGGGAAGATACATTTCTATTCTTTGTCATATGAAATAAGAGCAAAGAGGCATTCACCTGTATTAGGATGTAACAGGTATAAATCTTGTTATGCAATTTGATCTTGGAATTTATTACTCCAGGATGTCAGTGAGGCAAAAAAACTAGATAAACTGAAATAATAATCATATTTTCAGAAAGAACAAATGTACCCAGTATTGTAGAAATTAATATTAATATTACAAAAGCATAAGGAAGGGTATGAAATGGTTTTTCAGAATTTATCCCAATCTTCAACATTTCCCAGGGGACAGAGGAACTCCCATCTATCAGACGAGGTTCTCGCGTTTTTTAATTATTAATATTTTCTTTTAATTATCTAGTTCTAACCATCTTCAGAATAGACACAAAAAGCTATCCTCTTATATTGACAATTCCAACATTAAAACTTACACAGAGAGTAGGAGGAGGCAATGGGAAAATATATTAGCAGAAAAGAAGAGGATGAATAGCAGTTTTAAAGCTTATTAATACTTCTTGCTCCACTGAAGGCAAGAAAATTCTTACTATGTCCTCTGTACTCCACTGAGGAATATTTCCAAACCTTTACTATGTTCCAGCATTATGGATTAATGAGGATATGACACAGTTAGCTAAGAACATCTCCCTATTAACCTTACAGGTTAACCAAGACAGTTAATACATCAGCCTTGATGGCATTACTTGGTGATTGTAGGTCAGGCTTTTTGCCAGCACTTACCCACTAAGTGCACTTAAAAAAAGTATGAAAAATAAGAGAAATTGCTGCCAGGTAGAAATGGATATAACTTGGAGGGGCGGGTGGTTTTAATTAAAAAATCACTGTAAGAACTGTCCCCAAAGATTCTCTGGAAGACATGTATTTTAACCTGTTCATTCCTTCTCCACAATTTCAAAAAGCTATAAATTAAGCTCTCAGGAGGCAGGGCTGGTATGTTGACTGGCCGTAGGTGTGTAGCACCATCTGAGATGCCCTTTGAGCTGGCAGATATAACACAGGACCTATGGGAGGGAGGCAGGTACCCTTCCCCAAGGGCAGTCAGTGGCCAGGTGAGCTACTTGAAAGTATTTCATACGGCATCAGACATGTGTGGGTGACTGAATCTGGCTCCCAGGACATACAGCTTCACCGATTTCAATGGAACAACATTAATTTATGATGTCTGAGAGTGTAGCTGAAAATATTCAGGACTATAGTGCAGCATAATTACAACTTGTCTGTTACCCAAATTCTATAATTAAAAACAGGGAGAGAAGAGTGAACACCAGTCTCGTATGTTTTGCTAATGCTGTTCAGGGAATAAACTTTAAAACTTTAGTCTTCATTCTGAATGAATGTGACATGCTGTTTATCAGCAATAAGGATACTTTCAGCTCTCTGAAGTCTTACAGAGGAGGAGAGGAAAAACAAGAATTAAGGATTATGGTGTTACCCTTATGGAACCTATATAAAGGAAATTTGCATGAATTTCTTGCTACATAATACTAAAAATCCTGATTAAAACCAAATGACACTCTCACACTGATGTTTGTTAAAATAAAGGGTAATCAGTCCAACCTGCTATGTCCAAAAAGATTGGTTTTGTGTGTTTTTTAATAGTCAACTTCATATCTACTGAATTTATGACCAGAATTGCTATCTGATCTGGGAAGGCACAGCAGTGTGGAACTGCACCGATATACATCCTGAAGTTCAGTGCCTTTAGTCTAGGAAAATATAAGTCTGGGAAAGAAATGCCATAACCTTCCACTGACAGGATTTTGTATATTCTTTTTCTCCAATGACAAGAACTAAAATCACATTGCATCAAAGTCAGACAAATGCAAAGTGTTACTGAACTCTAGTTGAGGGTCAAACAATTTCATGTACGACACCTCTCCCTGTATCGTTCTTGGTAGTGTTTGTGGCTTAGTAATCATATTCCCATCTCCCCATTATGAAGGATTTTCTTCCTGTGGGTATGTGAAAGAACAGCACAAACAAGGAATTGAACATCCAGGGAAAACAGTAAAGGAATCCTAAAAAGCACTGCGGCTTCACAAAGTAAAAACAAAAGAGAGTGAGAAAAAAGTGGGGAATATATTCATTGCTGTTTCATAAGTGCATGTGGTTAATTGTAACAGAGAAAGGCAAACTTTTTTGACAGAATTGAAGACTATTTTTAGAAAGGAAAATATCTCACAAGTATGAGATAAGGAATTCCAACAGTGCAGGCCAGGAAAGTCTTCAACATGAAGTTTCTTCTTGTAAGGTGAGATTTAGTTTTATCCATTTAGAAGAAGTCACATCAGTTCCATGATTCCTACCAAGTGTCAGTAACGTACAGTAAATTGGTGTATAAAGACAGATAGATAGATAGATAAATCAATAAACAGATATACATTGTGTGTGTGTGTGTGTGCAAGTGTGTGTGTGTGTGCACATACTGACAACACTGAAGGAATCATGAGGACTCCTGATGACAAAATTGAATAAAAGCCAATATAAGATACTGGTTACAGATGTTATCTCCTGCAAGCATCCTGATAGTTTACCATTTTCCCCACTTGACATTATAATTTGCAAAAGCAGAACGTAAAGCTTTACAAATTCTACACATATGCATGCAAGAAGCAGAAGCAGCCAAGAACCGAGTCCCTATTAATGAGTAAACTTTGAGCAGAAAAGCAGACTTCCCCCTGTTTTCAACCTTTCAACATGCTTATCTGGAAATGGACTTTTTCCCCTCCCTGTTTTCTATCCCCCTTCCTCCCCACCCAGGAGCTGGAGGAGCCTTTCTTGTTCAGTGCCTACAAAGCTGATCTCCCATCCTAAAACAAGTCAGCTGCACAGCAAGGAGATGAAAAAGGTCCAATTAACCCAACGGCATAGGGAGCATAACAAAGCACCTTTAGCAGACCATGGTGTGACTCCTGTTGGTCTCTGTTGTCTCTCCTCCCAGGCAAGGGTGGGTTTGATTGCTTTCGCTAGTTCAACAGCCGGCGTATAGCTACGCTGCTGTCCTAAGGGCAGGAGGATGTTAGCCAAGAGGATGCTGGCTCTGTACCAAGCAGCATAAATAACTTCCCTCTCTTAATTCTGTCATTCCTAATAGAACAGGTCAAAATATAAAATGTTTTTTTTCTTTTCTTTATTTCCCCCCGTGAAACTTTGCCAAGATGTGAGGATACAGGCGTAGTAGGTGGGGGCCCTCTGCTCTGAGCACTCAGCCTCCATCTGCCTTGCAGGGCAATGCTGCAGGAGCTCAAAGCTTGCTGAAAAGCTGCAGCTTAGCTCTAAAGCTTCTGACCCTACGTTAGCAGCAGCACACTTAATGGCACACCCTTGAGAGAGCTGGACATCCCAAGCATAAATGAATCCACTTGGGGATTTCAGAAACAACAGGAGAAACTCTGAGATTGGGTTTGTTATTCTTTTCAAGGTAGTCGGACTTTCCAATCATGGCGTCATTATCAAAAAGCTAGATAGCCCCACAGCCAATTTACTAGTACCTCATGCTAGATGAATTAATCTCGCTTGTATACAATGAAGCTATATAGCATTTTCCTTGCCAAAAGAGCACATGTTCACAAAACTTAAATATTAATCACTTAAATAATAATAACTGAAAGTATGATTGGAACGACAGGCACTTGGGAATGATTAAGCATGCATCCAACATCCAACAAGAAATCTTCCCTTGCCAAACAGGGACAGGCCTGGGATTAAAGACTCAAGGTTTCCAGCCCCACCTTTGTAATGGCCTCAGTGTCTCATCTTGAACAAGTCCCATGTCCACTCATTTGCTTCCATTGCTTGAAATGGGTAAACTCTACCTCCATCTTCACAGAGTTTTAAGGAGCTTTATTTATCCATTTCTGTAGCAGTGTTTTGCAGTGCTGGCGTAAGACCTTTATGTAAATGTGTAACATATGCACCCAGGAGAGGAAGGATGGAAAAACCAGCTCAGACCCTCTCAAAGTGAAACTGGACCTCCTTGCCCCTCTCAAAGTGAAACCGGACCTCCTTGCCTCAACACATCTGGGTAATAGAAATGTTGACTCCTCCTGCCGCTCACCACAATTACGTAGCATAGCCGTTCTTTAGTCAATGCAGTTTTAGATTACCCTCTGTAGTAGGCAATATTATTACCTTTATCTTCCCACTTATCAACCAAATTTCTAAACTTTAAACAGCCTATCATTTCTAGCTGAGTAACAAAATAAACAGCATAATTCTACCAAGGCAATTAAGCAAACATTGCACAATATCACCACGTGAGGTTGTCAGCCTACCAGATACCTCATATTGTCCCAACTAACCTAACTGAAACTTGAAATAATTAGGAAATAGAACAATAGTGGCTCCTGAGCTGTAGATAGGAACAAGCGTGAAGGAGCACTAAATGGGGACAAAAGATGGATGCTGACTGTGGACGCTGTGGGTCCATGTCAATGATAGGTGGAAGGGGTTGGGAGGGGATGCACGTACAGGCAGGGAGCAAGTGCCATTTGTGCCAAGTCTTCCTGTGATTCTGGTAAGGGCTACATTTTGGGTTAGGTTTTCTGGTTTAAAAAGTTGCCCAAAGGAAAGTGAGAGCAATATCCATTTGTCTTTTGACCTTCCTATGCTCCACCCTTATGCAGGCAAAAATTTTGAGCCTTGAACTAAAAAGGAATCAAATTATATGTTATTGTATCTTTTGAAGCAAAATGTTTATGAAGATTGTTGAGGAAACTAAGTCGTATTTTTATATCAGTCAGAGCTAGGCTGTCATAAAGCATTGAGAAACAGCTGAAGTACAAGAGTGATGAGATTATGGAAAAGGCAGGATAAAAGACAAAGAACATTTTCAAAAATGAAAGAACAGTAGAAAAGGGTGCTCATTCATCAGAGGAAGAGAAGGCAGATTTTCTTCTAATGAGAACTGAGGTCATATAGGATAAGAAGATGGAAATATTCAGCCCAAAGGAGTGCCGTGCACACCTAAGAGTCAAGAACTACCTAAGGCTGAATTTCAACCTGGGGAGACAAAAAAAAAAAAAAGACTGACTATACTATCCAGCATATTTAAAGGGGCAGATATCTAGAATTTACTTAAATGAACGCACAGAAACCTAGATAATTCCTTAAGGAAATACGTATATCGAGCACCTTTAATTTTTTTTTGGTTCATTTCTTGTTCTTTGCCTACCCCTACATTTTAGTTTTCAATTTTGCTGAGTCTCACTTTGAATGCAATAGAGAGTGAGGGGTTTGCCATTCATTCCTATTTAACGTCTTATGGTCTCAGTGGAACATACTTTCTCTACATCAGTCAGCCTAAATATCCCCCTTTCTTACATCTGTCCTTGCCAACAGAACAGGTCAAAACAGAATGATTTTTCTTTTCTTCATTTCCCCATATTGAAATTTTGAAAATATTCAGGCAGTTCCAGTTCCTAATTATCTCCTTTTATCTCCTTAGATTACTCATCTGGGACTCCTTGCAATCCATTTCCTGCAAATGCCACAAGTAATTAGGTCTCCCTATAGAGTTATCATTTACCTGTGATTTTTATCATTTTTACTGAACTATGCCCATTACAACCGCATTGCCCTCTCCAGGTTTCTTCCAAATTTTCTTGCTAAAGAAATGCCTGGAAGTAGCATTCCAGGAGCAATTGAGTGTGAGCTGGAGTAGTATCACCTCACTTTTCTATGTCCCATCCAGCTCCCTGAGCGCTTCTCAGTACAAAAGACATGTGCAGCATATCTCCCGGGGGGCCTCTCTGCATGCCTCTCCATTGCACCTCCTCTGCCGGTGCCCTTCAGCTCTGGAGTAATAGAAATTTAGACCAGAATAGTTTGCTTGAGATAATTTAACACAATTGTCGACAAAGCTTTTTCAGCAGGCTTCGTGTCAAAGCGGCGATTGTTTTACATTTGCAGTTATGCTGCAGCAACTCCCAGTGTGTTGTTTCTTCCCCAGAAATTTGGCCCCGACGGGTGCCAAGTCCCAGTCTCTGAGACGGATGGATGTTGCTCTTCCTCCCTGGCTGGCGTCAGCTCCTCGCAGCAGGAGTTCCCCCCACACTCCCAGGTGTACATGGGGTGTGACAACGCAGCTGTCTCCCCGATACGTCCAAATAATGAGCTTATCTTCAGCCTTCCTCCTGGGCTCCCCCCGCGCCCTCCCGCCACCACCGACAACTCCCCAGCCAGAGCTCACTCCATGCTGCCCTTTCTGGAAGGCGCTCGCTGCCTTCTGCCCATCTGGGATTGCCTCTTTATTCTCATCTTTTAATCAATCCGGAGAAACGTTTTAAGTGTAAGGTTGCTACTGCTCGCAACCTCTAAAACTTTTAACATGTGCCACATGTTCCTGCAATATGGCTGGCTCACTCTGCATTAGCATAAAAAAGACACACTGCAAAGCCATCCAACTGCTTTTAAAATCAAAAGGAATCTTTCCACTGAGTTTTATAAGAGCTGAATTGAGGCCTTGTGACCCTGCTACAGCAAAGTGTTTACACACATGCCAAACTCTTGAGTATGTGAAGATGTCCCATGAATTCAATAGGCTTCTCAGATGCTTAAGCACTTCAGTCAAAGCCTTAATGTTTTTTTTAGGTTGCTGTAACCATGCCCCTGTTATACAAAATAAAATCCATGGGAGAATTCCCCTTGCTCCAATGAAAGAAGGAACAGGCCTTTATATTATGTATAGATGTATATATATAAGGCGCCTGTTTACATACGTATGCACACACATATATTAGCAACTCTTCTGTTATTCATATTCCTGGAAGCAAAGTTTTTACCTCATTTTTATGATTAACTGTGAAATCCAGTGTTGGAATCCACATTCTTTACACTGGAAAAAACTTCCTTTTAAATGCCCTTGTCCCGGTGCTGATGGATGCTCTCCACCCTGGGACATTCTCACACAATAGACAAATAAAAAGCCTGAAGAACCTGAGAGGTAGAAATATTGGCCTTGGAAAGATAAAATAAGAAATAAAGACGTTTGGGGAACATACTGAAAGATTTACCTCAGAGACCATCAAAAGGAAGAATCATTTCCTTTCCTGCTTTAGGGCAATGTTTATTTAGATTAAAATGTAAAAGGTGCAGTGGAAATAAACATTCTCGTTGTTGTCTGTAGAACCTTCAAATAAACTTGCATCTTATAATGGCATTCAGGGGAAGTTTTAGGTCTTCTCCCTTCATTCCCTTTCCCTCCTTTAAACTGCAATATGCAGGCTTTAGCCTAAAAATTCCCTACTGAAATTGAGTGAATTCGTGCATATATACGCTGAGCAGCTGCAATCACATGTGACTCAGAAAGGGGCAATGCAGCATTTCAGCTGCAAAGTCTCCAAAAATGAAATGAGAACAATGAGAGTTTACCTTGAGGTAAGGGCTGGCGTATTAACACCAGAAGAGAGACTGAAACAGTATGTCCCCAATTCTTCAGTCTCTGAAGGAAAAGACTGAATTGCTGCATTGCCCCACTGAAGAACAGATTCCTCCAGATTCACTGTAACTCACTTACAGCAGTATAGAAACAGATGGTTAGGTAGATATAATTTTCTACTTAACTAGCAAGTTGTTTCTGCTCTATTTTTATTTGATTCTCCACAATACATAAATAAAATAAAATCAATAACATCTGTGAACATCACTGTCCTTCCTCTTCTCTGAAATACCCCATAACGTTCCGTAACTTGCTTTTTGCTATTAAGCCTCACGTCAGGCTATCTTAAAACTTCTAGACCAACAGGAAATATTGTCTGGATTACAAACACTTGGGTTTTTACAGCAGACAGCAGGCAGGCAGAGGAGCAAACACTCAAAAAGATTATGACAACTCTTGGGCGTTGAGGGGCTTTTTTGGAATCTTCTCTTTCCTTCAAGTGCAAAACACCTGGGAAGGCAGCCAGCCAGCACAGGCGGGCCCTGGAAGCCTAAAATCCACAGAGAAGAGCACCAATTTATCCTGCCAGATCCTCTGTTCCAAACCCTCCAGGGGCTTACTTCCCATGCAAGTGGTCTGTGGATAATGCCAGTGTCATGAAGAGCAGCTGTGACTTGTGTCAGGACCTGAGAGAGTTTCATCAGTGGCAAAGCCACTTCTGTACCCTCAGCAGTTGGAAAGGTACTCACCACGACAGTCCAAGAGCTAGCCCAGTATCTTGTCTGTGCTGTGCCATTTCTCATCAAGGACTAAAGAAGCGCAAGGATATTTCCAGAAGGCAGCTGGCAGAGGCAGAGGTTGGTAGGGAGAGACTCCTGCGGCTGGTGAGGTCTTGTGGTATGGGTCAATGGGCATACTGCACTACAGTACGCTATTCGCAGCTTTGCTGTGGCTATGAAATATGGAGGTAGAGTCCTGGACTATGACTTCTTAAGAGATAATTATCATTTTTTTCTGTTTTCTCCATTGAAAGTCTCTGAAATGAGAGGGCTGTGGTCAGTGTTTTGCATGCCCTGGCTCTGGCAAGAAGACATGTTTGATGGTGATAAGCTTTGGGGATAGAGGTAGAGGACTGAATAGGATAGAGGAAGGCAAATTTGTTGCAGTTTCACTCATACCAACCATTGGGAACAGTCCCTATGGTGTACTGTCACCTCAACCATGTTAGGTGCTCTCTAGTAGAGAGGTGGTTGGAGCAGAGCCAGAAAGCAAATTAACAGTATATAATGACTTAGGGTCTAGTTCTTGAGCTCATTCCCTGGCTCTTTCTGGACATACCCATTTAGCCTAGCTTCCCTCCACTGAAAAAAAAACTTATTTTCCTTAGCACTGTTAATTCCCATGCCTGTACATACCAGGCATTTATAGATCAAACTTAGTTTGTGTAATAGATGTGGAAATGGACTGGATCTACAGTCCGCATTCTGGATGAGGTCAAAATTTATAGTGTTAATGGTCCCATTTCTTCCTCAAACTTATTAATCCCTCCATGAGAAATCACAGGGATCCCTATATGAACACATTTACACACATAAACTGTCTTTCCTGTGTCACTGCTTTCTCACTTTTCAGTTAGGTACAGAAGAATTGACAGCAACAAATCAAACCCATCCTACACAGTTGCATACATCCACCTCTAAACCTGAACATGGAACTAAACACACAAAAAAGGTCAATTTGGGTCCAAGCTTGATATATAGTTGGAGCTATACTTCCCAAGTCTATGTCTGAACCTCATGTAGTTGCAGTACGTCAGACGCAAGCATGCATGAGACATGAAGAGCAGAGAGTTATCACTAAGAAGTCATTCTGTAACTTCCGAGCAAGATGGTATCAGCTGATGTACAAGCACAGGCAGTGTATACCAGGTAAAGGCAAATCCAACACTGAGAGCAATTTAGGCTAACCTGTGCTTCTTTGTCCTCAGCTTACTTGGAGCACAGACAGGTTCAGTTAGAGCTGATGTGAGATTGATGAAGTAGCTCCCTCATGGCTTCAGTCTTCATTTCCCAGCTGAAAAGCAGTATCTGTGAAGCCTGAGCTAGTCAGGCTTTGTGAATAACGTATCAAAGGTGGATACATTCCAGGCATTTGTCTTGTCTTGATTTCAGGATCCAGTCCTCTGTGTGATCCTGCAGTCATATCCCAGTTTTCAGCAGTTTTTTCAAAATACACCAGTTACCATTTGTCCCGCCAAAAAACATTTGAGCTTTGCATATTAGTCCCCTCATACGCTCTGAGAAAGGTTGAATACTTGATTACACTAATCTGATTCGGTTACATGGTTCTCACAGATGCTGTCATTTCTTACTGTCCATGCAATTTCTGTTTATCTAATGATTTTCGGTGTATGCTTCTAAGAGACTCAGGGGCTGTACAATCAGTATTCATAAAACATGATCCAGAAAAGCTAGTCTATTTTCAGCAAGCTTAAGTCAGTCATGCAGAGATCCACTAGAGATTTCTAGTGGTTAGCAAATGAAAAAGTTGAAAGAAGTTATTTTCTGTGTCGAAATTATTCATTTCACTTGATAATTATCAGGGACTGACGCTATATTTAACTATCCATGTTCAGTACCATGTTAATCCTTGTTTTTCTAGTCTTTTTTATACCAAACACCTAGACATTCTTTCTGCCATCAGCCTGAAACAAGAGATCACATCTCTAAAATGTCCTATTTTTGTTGGCAAATTTGGAAAATAGATCAAAAACCTGAAGCCATGGACTTCTTTCTTCTAAACAAAAGATTATCACAGAATGTTGAGACTATTTTTCATGCCCCTCTTCTTTCTTACTTGCATACTACCTCCCACACCCACCTCCTGGCAAGCCAACAAGCTCTGAGAGCAGTCAATCCCCACTTCCGTGACTCAATCTCAGAGCATTAAAGCTTGGCAGGTGTCCAGGATGAAGAAATTTTAACAAATCTCCCACAAAGAGCACTCTAATCATAGCAAGCACTGAAGCCTTGAACATAATACTTCCTCCATATATAAGATTCCCAATTTGCTTAATGGCCTCCTCTCAAGCTTTGCAGTATGATATTGCAAATGTTCTTTTAAAAATCCCAAGTCCTCCCCAACACATAACCAGCAAGTACAGCACATAAAGAAAAAAAATATAATTTACTATTCACTTCTGGCTTCTGCTGAGAAGTCTTCTTCCAAGTCATCATTTATTGGAAAATAAAAAAGAAATACCATGTTCAAGTTCTCTTTCAGAGATGCCTCATCTTGTAATTCCCATTGCAACAACAGAGGCATATACTTCCATGAAACATTGTTGTTTATCTTTTTTTGGGTGACTTCATCGAAGGTTATTTGGAAGAAGATGGAAATGCAAACAGATTTATTAGCTGGCGTCTGTGAATTTCACGCAGAAATGCAAACGGTAGATTTTATAACCACAGATAAAGAGCCTCCATTATGTAAGTTGTAAGTCATTTCCATAAGTACGTGTTCATTTGTCTGCACCACACCATGCACTCAACCCTCCTGCTTTCTTTTACGGTATGAGCGGACACTGCTTCCTGACAGCTACATTCAAAGCAAGGATATTCACAAATAAATGCAATTGCACCCATTTTTGTTCATACCTAAAAGATGTGAACAATACCCAGCTAAATCCAATTTTACTGCATATATATATATATATATTTAGGCTATAGTAGAACTGTAGAAAAGACTCTGGATATTGCTTACCTGAGGCCTATAAATTCATGTCTATGAACAATTACAATTTAGTTACCCAGGGAAAGATATATTATAGAAGCTATTCTCCTTATTCATTGCTGTAGTTACGCCTGCCACTTTACAGACAAAATGTAAGTAAGTGTAGAGCTACATTAAACAGCAAGTTCAGAGGACTTTTCAACAGATATAAATAATCCTTTTTTCCTAAAAGTTCTTCTGTCTACATTACTGAAACTTATAAATTGTTATCTGATCATTGTGGGCATTATTTGTTCTTTGAACATTGTTCTTTAGCAGAAATCCATCATACACTAAAAGAAAGAGCTGTGAACAAGCATTTTGTGACAGAGCGTGGTTAGTCCTCTGGAAAAGGCAGACTACTGAAGGTAGAAACATTAGAAGAAAGACAAAGGTCCAAGAAGAAAGCAAGGCATTACAAACTCCATAATTTATGCAGTGTACTGACACAATACAAATTATTGCAAATGAGTACAGTTCTCCCTCTCATAAGGCTAGTAACAAAGCACACAACAGCCCTATATAGTTTTTTTAAGGAAACAAGAACTATAGGCCAGCTCTGGAGGGGGATGAGGGAATTCAAACACTTTCAGTAAGGAGGACTAAACATCTGCTCATCCAAAGCATGTCAAGGAGGGAGCACCTGTGCAATGTCAGCCAGTAGTAACGGAGAGAGAAAAACCTATGCCTCAGTTGCTTTTCTGCTATAAAATCATAGAATCATAGAATCATAGAATCATTAAGGTTGGAAAAGACCTCTAAGATCATCAAGTCCATCCGTTAACCCATGTCATAGTTGCATTTATTTCATCTGCTTATTTACATTAACAGAAGGTCTTTTCCACATTCCCCAGCTCAGGCAAACAGATCCACCTCACAGCAATCGTTTGCTATACTTGACATACCGCAGTCTCAGACTGAACATGAGCTACTGCAACTCACCTTTGAGCTGGCTGAGCTGTAAAGTGAAACTAAAGTCAATACAGCTCTTTATCTTATATTGTTCTTTGCATTTCTACAATTTGCTCATGCTAAATATCTGCTTTTCTTGTACCATTTTCTTACATCAGCGAACAAAAATGCCTTTTTAAATTTTTACCTTTTTTAAGCATGGAAAAAGTAGTGTCTAGAACACTTTGTGCAGACGTCTCCCTGAAATCTGGCACAGTCATTAAAAAAGGATACAATGCACAATTCAGTAAATGTGGGAAGAAAAAGTTTTGGTGAGTCTTGAGTCATCACTCGCAAAATTAATGAATGAGATGTCCAAAACCCACCATTTCCAAGTTCAAAACTGATGAGCAAATCCTTCCCTTAAATGGTTCTGACTGGTTGCCAGTGGCCAATTCCCCACATCCTAGACAACAGACATAACTTCAAGATACAAATAACCCTCTTGGTAGAATTGGCATACATACTTCTAGTGGGGGAATAACATTTGACCATGACCACTGAGGAATTAATTTGTTCCTTTCATTTAAAAATGAATGGTGTTCTAATTTGAAAACAAAATCATTGATTTTTAAAACCTATCCTCCAGCTTAAATCTAGATATTTTCTGATAAAGACATGCTCTTAGGAAGCAAGGCATGGGACTGGGAAGATGAAGGAACAATTAAAGAGCTAAGGAAAAACAAGCCCCTTGGTTATACTAATAAAGGAATGATAGTGATCATCTCCCCCACCCAGCTTTAGCAGTCTTTCATAAATCTTCCATTAAAATCAAATGAAACATTGAGATTGCCATTTTAATAAAATTCTTTGCAGCTGCATTTCTCTCAGCCCAATGTTAGTATTAAGCATTTAGTGAGTTTCTTTTAGAAGTTAATTCAATAGTGCTTGCCATTATATAGCTACTATCTTATTTTCAGTTAACCGCTGAGTCATTATGATCTTCCAGAATGAGACTGTTTCAAAAACTATAAAGATTATTTGCTAAAGTTTAATAATACTCAGTTGGCCATGAGCATTCATTTCAATGAATAGTCAATACTTTGTACATTGCAATATCCTGACATTAAGTAGCCAGCTATTCATTTGCAAGACACCATAATTTTTTTATAAAGCATCTTTTGCTCTTTTATGTCTCCCTTTCAAAGTAACATAATTTATAAGCATCTAAGTATGATTTATTCATAGCATTTAAAATAAAACATATTTCAAAATTGGTCAGATCATTCTTGAGTTACATGTCTTCTGGAAATAATTTAGTATGACTAGTTCAATAAAGGGTTGAAAGATTAAAAAAAAAAAACCTCACTGGTTGATTTAAGACACTTTTTGTGGCAGTTATATTCAGAAATGTTGCAAGATTGACTTTTCTCTTAAGCAGTTCCTTCCAACAATATCTGAATTGGAATGGGGAATTAGGTTTCTTTTTGTATCCTGGCTATATACACAGATTTTGAGATGTTTTTCTTTATCAAATAAGTTAACAGTGCACATACAGAAATATTAGACTTTTCATTGTAATTTTTTTCTGTTAAACACCTGCATGGTTCTCTCAATATAGTATTAGATTGCCACTCAGCCGAATGCAGCCCTTCAGAAGCAAATAAATCTCATCTCAGTTACGTGAGATGGATCTTGCTCTCATTTTGCAGCATCTCATTTTTAGAGATCTGGTTCCTGGCGTGGAAAAGAGTCATAGACTAGTTTAGGATGGTAGGGACTTCTGGAGGTCATCTGGCCACACCTCCAGACTATCAAGGTCCTGATACATGCTAGTTTTGACCTGCAGCCTTTAAATCACTGCTCCCAGTTTGCTGTTGTCTGTGAACTTTCTGAGCTTGAAGTCCCATTGCCCAGGCTATTGATGAGGAATGCTAAACAGTATCAGCCTCAGGCATAACCCCTCAGGAAAGTCGCTAGTACCCAGCAACCAACTGGATTTCAAACCACTAATCATAACCCTTTGAGTGCAGTGGTCCAGCCAGGTTTCACCTGCCTTGTAGTCCACGCGTAGTCCATACCTCCCTGGCTGAACTGCAGGGATACTATGAAGACTGTGTTGACTATGTTGTTAAAGTCAATGGAAATGATATCCACTGCTCTCCTGTCATCTCATCAAAGAACACAATAAGGTCAACCAGTCATAGTTTTCCCTTGATGAATCTGTGCTGGCTGTTCCCTCTCACTGTCTTGTTCTTCATGTGCCTGGAAGTGATTTCTGGGAGGATTTGCTCCACGATCTCCCAGAGACTGAGGTGAGGCCTGTAGTTTCCTGGGTTTTCCTTTTTGCCCTTTTTTTTTTTTTTTGAAGATAAGTGTGACACTTCGCTTTTTTAATCTCCCCCAATTGCTATGACCTTTCAAAGGGGACAGTTAGCTCGCTCAGCACTCTCCATCGATTTGTATACATCTAGTTCCCTTATTTGGTCTTGAATTTGATCATTCTCTACTGTAGACAGTACCTCTTTCCCATAAACTTTGCACAGAGATGTTGGAGGCCAGAAAACAGACCTTGCCAGGAAAAAGCAAGGGGAATCAGCACTGAGGAAATCAGCATTTTTCAAGCCCTTTTTCATTGGATTGTCTTCCCATTGAATAGGGACACCACATTTTGTCAGTCTTTCATTTTGCTGCCAACATACCTGTAGAAATATTCCTGGTTAACTGTTACATCCCTCTCCATTTTCAATGCCAGATGAGCTTTAGCTTCTCTAATTCCATCCCCACACATGTGGCTGATGTTTCCATATTCTTTCTTTGTTAGTCCATCCCTGTTTCCACCCCCTGTACACTTCCTTTTTACATTTGATCCCAGCCAAGAGTTCCCCAGTCATCCAGCCTGGTCTGCTGTTATTCCTCCCCATTTTCTCACAGATTGGGATGGATCATTCTTGCGCTTTGAGGAGATTGTCTTTGACGAACATCAAACTTTCCTTCCCTCTAAACGATGAGCTCCTCTACTCTTCAGGACAGCCTCCCACATGATCCTACTTGCTGGTTCCCCGAACAAGAACAAGTGTGTTCTCCTGAAGTTCATGTTCTGGTCTCTGGTAGTTGCTTGCCTTCCTTCCTGCAGGATATTAACCACTACTATCTCATGGTCCTTGTAGCCAAAGCTGCCACTGCCTGCCCCATCCCCAACTATCATAAGCAGCATGTCCAGCAGAGTCCTTCCCCTGGTTCATCCAATGTTTGCATCAAAAATCGTCCCAAAGACACTCCAGAAATCCCCTGGATTACTTGCCTTCCACGCTGCTGCCCTTCCAGCAGATATTGGAGTGACTCATAAATCACCAGGACCTTTGTTTCTTTCATGAGGTGTCTTTTGATTCTCTGAAATAGGCTTTATCCTCCTCTTCTTCCTGACTGGGTAGTCTGTCGCAGTTTCCCACCACAATGATCTTTTTTATTGGCCTCCCCTCTGATCCTGACCCGTAAGCTCAAATGGCCCTTTCCTTCTTCTGTTAAAGAGCTCCCCATATTTGAGCGGCTCCTTGCACAGAGTGCAACCCCACACTCATATTCCCTGCCTCTCCTTCCTAACCATCGCGTGCCCACCCACTGCAGCTTTGCAATCATGAGAACTGACCCACCATGTCTCTGTAATCTCAGAGATGTCAGAGATCTGTGACTGTGCCCAGACTTCCAGCTTCTCCTGTTTGTTTCCCAAGCTGAGTGTGCTTATGTATAGGTGCTTGCAACAGGCCCCCAGTTGCCCTGCCTTCTCAAGTATAATACAAGAACTTTCCAGGTTGCCATGTCCCAGGTACACTTCACCTCTGTTGCCTGTTCCTTCACTTAGCTGTGGGCCACAGTCTCCATCCTTTAATGAACCTCCTTCAAAGCTGTCCTTGCTAGGTTAGCAAGCCTGTTGGCAAAGATGCTCTGCCCCCTCTTTGTGAGATGGATCCCATCTCTCCCCAGCAATCCTCATTTCTGCAAGAGGGTCCTATGGCCAAAGCCATGCCTGCAACACCACATAACCAGGCCTTGATCTGTGGGATACATCCATTCTACCCAAACCTTTGTTCATCACTGGCAGGACTGAGAAAATCACCTTGAGTCCCAAACCCTTCATCTTAGCCCTCAGTGTTAGTATATAAATGTGCAGGAGGACTGGGACCCAGGAGAGGATGAACATCGACAGAAGGCCACCAGAGCCTGTGAGAAATGATGTCTTAAATCATTCCCAATCCTGAGACTTGAGAGCTTAACCCTATAGGCTTCTTTTAAAGCATGACAGGACAGCCATTTGAGTTTTGGTTGTTTTTTTTTAACCAACAGTTCCATGACTAGCACATTTACACAGGACGTGGGAACCCTAGGTCCTAGGGTGTGTTCAACGAAAGGAGTTCAAGCCCTCCTCCTTCATTGTCTGGGAGAGTGCTCTAGCAGCAGATGTACAGACTATTTGGAGGAGAAGAAAATGTCGTGGTTTTAGTTCTCTCTACTGGAGCTGTTCCACCTTCGTAAAGGAATTCAAGATTTAGTAGGCCAGGAATGTTACTTTCCAGCCAAACCATTTAGGGCACTCTCTGGGAAATAGGAAAACCTGGGTTCCAAACCCTGCTCCAAAAGACTGTTTATTTTTTTACATTAAGCAGTCATTTGATAAAACGCATGAAGACTCCAAGGCAAAGTACAATGTATGCGTCTCTCTGCTGGTACATACACGGCAGTCAAACTGAAAACATCAGCCCTCGGGCAGAATGGTTCCAGAGAGAGACACCCAACCGCTTCCTTCAGCAGATTTTTCTATTTTTTAATCTAATTTGAATAGCACGCTCCCATCCAAAAAGCTAGATTCCACTCCACAGCTAACCCATTCACTCACTGAGTTAGTTGTTCTGTTCAGCCTGCTCTTTCCAGCAGTGACACTAACTAGGGAATCAATAGATTTTCTGGCAGGAGATGTGGAATGTACCTGTTCCCTTCAAATCACCATATGTCTAGACTCATGTCCAAACAAACTCTTTGCTGCTAAAACCAGAAGCAAAGCATTTTTGGAAAAATACTAAAAAAAAAAAAAAAAGAAAAGAAAAAAAGAGAGAAGACTAAATTTCTTTTTAGAGTTGTGAATTGCATAGGATGCGGTAAATTGTCTGGTCAGTGTTTGTCTACATGTGGTCTGAACATTTTTTATGAAGATCCTGTGTTTAAATACATATATTTTTTGAATAAAGATTAAAATCCCAAGAGTTGTGATGCCAATAGCAAATTACAGGGCGTTTTCTTCATCTACAAGATCACTAGCTTTTGCCATTGGTTTTGGGTACTGATTTACCCATAAATATGAAATGGAAGAGTCACTCTACCAGAAACATATATTGTGTTTTCAGTACAGCTGAGGACATGGTTCAAAGAAAAACACACATAGGCACACTTTCTCTTTTCCCACTGCAGTAAGTGTACTTAACTTTAAAAGTATAGGGTACTTTGTCCAAGGGCGTTTCAGGAATTAAACACTTTTCTATAGTAACAGAAGCTTCAGAACCATTCAGTATTCTTTCATTTTTATTTTGAATTTTATTCCTAAAAATATTTTTTTTCTGAAATGATATGCTGAATTTTATCATTTCATACTTTTCTAGGAAAAAGAAAGAACCATTTACAGGCAAGATGCCCTAACTCATATATCTCTAATCTCCTAAAAATGGCTCCTATTATGTTGCATAGGTGCAACTCCTGATGCCCCATTATCTTAAGTCAGGAAAGGTCATTTTTGTCTGCTCAAATAAATAGTCTTCCCAGAGAAGTGTAGCAAACCCGGAGTTTAAATTCTTCCTGGCATGGGTGAGGTTGTTGAGGCACCTTTAGGCAGAAATTCACAATTCACAACATTCTTAGGCAATTCCTACACTATAAGCATCACTCTTTGAACAGAATCTATCCTAAGACTATTCTTAGTATTACATCTTGCTTTACTGTCCTGTAAACTTTTAGATTTTTTTAGATATAAAGGTAGCACAGGATAGGGATACCAAACTCAAAACAAGCCAAGTCAGTATACTAGAAACAGCACAGCCATTTTAGCAAGCAGGCTAATTCCCCCTTCTTTCAAACAACTGGACTTAACCACGCTAAGCTGATACCTAGTTCTTTTTAAAGTTATACTCAATGTGGAATCTTATACAGGAACTTATTCAAACCTGGAAGGGTGAATAACATGCCTGCAATAGAAACTAAAATCATATAAATACCATGTAGGATACCGATACCTCTTTTCTGCCCCAAATTTGTTTTGTATTAACCTCACAATTAGCCTGCATCAACAGCAGATCTTCCTCTGGCTTGAAACCTGCTGCTTTAGAACAGATTAACCTGACTGACTCGATTAGTCAAACTTCAACCTGCTGCCACCTCTGCTGCTCTCAATTCCACACATTGATTTGCATAGATAGTGCGTTCAGTTTAGAAGTATGATTTCTTTCTTTTTTCCTTGCATTGGTAAAATTTTTTTGAGTGGAAAAAATGCTCCAAGCTTACGGAAGAATACTAGTAACCACCACAGGGATACAAACTCCCACTAATCCTAGCATTAATGCAGTCCCAAATTGCTCAGCAAGGTACTTCTGTATGTGGTTCAGACACTCTCTCATGCTGTGAATACTTTTCATAGATAAACAACAAAAGAGAAGCATCTCCTTACTTTTTCCCCAAACTTATCAAGGAGTGAAATTTTATCTTTAAGGCTTTCTCCATCCAACTTGTCGGATGTTCTTTGGGACCCTTTTATGACCCGGCTAAGAGTAAATGAGTTCCCTCAGGAGACTGAGAATTTCCACAAAAGGCAGTGGCTGACACTACTGTGACTCAGAATAGCCCTGCCCCACCACTTTCAGTCCACCCCTCTACTGCACACATGCACTAGTCTATGCTTAGGAAAAGCATGGCCATAGGAGAACAAAATGCACTTAGATGCAAACAGCAGCCACAATAAGTTGAGGCAAAAACACTGATTAGAGGAAATTTCTTGGAAGACGTGTAAAAAGCACTCGCAGGTCGCAAGTGCTGGGAATGCTGTGTCAGACACAGCAGTTGTGGAGAGCACACTCACTTCAGAGGATCAGAGGAAAGTAGCGGCAGCCCAGGCATCCATGGGAAGCTAGCGCTAGAACACCTGGGTGGCAAACTGGAGGGCTCTCATTATGAAAAGAGTAGTTTCGAACTACCACTGAATTAAACTGGGAACTCCCAGAAACATGAGTTTGGAAATGGAGCTCATTTACAATCTGTATGTGCCCTCCTACAGACCTTGCTCCCCCTCCTTGGATAGGTTCACTTTCATGTCCCAAATCTCTCCTCACATTAGAACATAAATAATGAAAGTGAATGGATAATGAACCCAAGTGGATTCAGACCAGGTATAAAACTGAAGTGAAAAATCAGTCCAAGGAAGACAGCACTGTAGATCATGAGAAAATAGTTCTCTCTGCCTGCTACCAAGACCCAAGTATTAGCAAAGCAAATACTATGATATATGAAAATATCTAACTTTGAGATAAACACAAGTAACACTGCACGTGAATTCCTAACGATTACCTGCATGTATCTCTGAATATCCTGAATGACATCAGGCTATATGCCAAAGCATTATACCCTCAAGACCAGTTGCAGGATATGGGAGAAGAAATATAGAACTAAGGATAACTAATGGAAATTTTATCCTTGAGAAACATATTAACATTTTCAGTGTCAATTAACCTGTAGCAAATATGTACCATGCTTACCACTGCCAACTGCAAGAAAGGTATCATCACCTTCTGATGATAAGTATTTGTCCCTATTTACCTAAATACATAACCCTAAAAAACTATTACTATTGACTATAGTGTCATGATAGATCCAGTGCATGGAGTCCGGGAGTTGTGCTTGAACAGCGCTCAGCCCTCTTATGGTAAGCATTGCACTCAGACCTGCTGACAGTCTTTTCAACCTGTTCAGGTATGTATTTTTTTATGGTTTCATCCAGTTTCTACTTTTACAAAGTATAGCTAGCAAATGGAAATTAATAGATGGAGATATATGGAATTTGTAAACTGCAAAGGTGCAGTTACAACAAGCAAGGATATTCCAGTTATTAGTAAATATTTCCTTATTAAAATGGAGGAAGACAAAAGGACAGATAGAATTAAAAATACAAAGCAGAGGAAATTAATTTCTGTGTTGCTGCTGCTGTTGCTCCATTGCTACCATGACTTACTCTGCAGTGTCCTTGTTCTGCAAAGACCACAGCTGAGAATAAGCTGTTATGTTCCACGTCCTTGTGCTAAACCCATGCACAGCAAGACATAGAGAAGAACTTAGCTATCCTTGTGTTTATTTTTGATGAGTTGTTATTTCATGCAAGTTATTTTCAGTTGCTATGCCATTTTAGTGGGAATTTAATGATTTAAAAGTGAAAATAAAAATATTATTTTAGTGTGCACGAGACACTTCCAATCACATACATTATGGCTGTTGTAACGTGTCAGGCTTACACCTACTGATACTTTTTGAGGCTTGCTGGACTTAGACTACATATGAAACTAGACCATTCTGTGTTGTTTTCCACTGGACAGATACGTACTTTACAGACATTTAATGCAAGAATTGGTTAAGGGCTGGACCAGAATAGATTCTTCGAATCATCAATATTGCCAACACTTATGCTTTGCTTGTCTGATTGCTGAAACAGTAAATTACCCCCTTGCTGCTATTATATCGAAGTGTATTTAACCATTATATCAAAGTGTATTTAACTACTTCATTGCTGCCCACTGTACCAAGTATATAGGACAAAATGCCTACTGCATCTCTGTGGTCTTGTTGGCTTAAAGGAATGACATCGTGGTCATTGCCATGAATCTAGAAAGACAACTGCAGGTGACAACAGCAAGTCTCTCACACTACACTACCCTGTGTGTCATGCCATCTCCACTTCTAGGTACTCTACCAGACTGAAGCAACAGGCACTGATGGGAGGCTCTGAGAGATCTGCTTTTGAAACACAGGAAGGTTAGAGAACAACAAAGTCAAAGAAAGTGCTCCAAGGCTTGGTGAGCTATTTGTAGATTTGGGTATAAAAGGTTGTCCCAGCACAAACAGTGATATAAGAAGGTGAGAGGACAGCTTTGCCTTGTAGTTAGATAAACTGGGTTGAGCTTTGCTGGGAAGGATTACAGGAACAAAAAGGCACAGGTTCACTAGTTTCATCTTTGTTGCATGAACACAAAGAATAAGAAATGATAGTATGTGCCTGCACCTCCCTGAACAGATTCAGAAAACAGAGAGGATGAATAGGGAAGGCAGCATTTTAGAGTCATTTTTCCTACAAATCTGTAAAGATTTGTAAAGACCTTGCAAAATGGCTTTCCATAAAAGTTGAAGTATTACAAAAATATCTCTGTTCATTTTTGCCTGTTCCTCATCCTCTAGACCTGACTGTCATTATGCTGACAGCTGGACTAACAAAATCAGATGCAGAATGAAAGCAAAGTTTACTTTAGAGCTGGAAGGTTACATGTTGAATATGAAATTCCAAGTGACAGTAAAGTACACTCTCAAGCCCATTAATGGGTACAAAAGAAACAGCTAAATCACCTTTAACTATTAGTGGAACCACGATCATACTACAAAACCTGACACTCTTGAACACATGAGTTTAGAGTATAGCTCAGAAATGAGCAATGGACTGAAGAACTTCTGCATAGGAGTTAATGCTGAATATTAGTAGCAAGGCGAGAGGTTCATCTTCTTACATAATATAGCCTTTCACATGTTTATGCAAAAATATGTATTAGGGTGACAAAGAAAACACAGACTTCAGCTATTTATTCTAATCTAGCCCGAGCAGAGATACATGATGAGGCACACTTGGAGCATTCCTCAGAGACATTCATCCAAACCGATGTTCAGAAATTCTCCAGAACAGCAGTCCACCTGCCTAACAGTTAAAAAAAAGCAATTCCTATTATCCAACTTAAACCCTTGTTGCAAATTAAGTCAAATGTCTTCTTATCCTTCCCCAGCAGCTATGGAAAACAACCCATCACTCTTAAATTGCAATATCAATAGCTGCTTCCAAACAGAAAGTCCATGCCAGTCCCCCAAAGAAACCTGATTCATTCATTTTCTTCATATGACATTCCTTAAATTGTGTTTTTCATATTTGCCGTTATCCAAATTGTGTCTCCATTTCTAAGGGCTCAGTGGGCAAAAGTCTTCCAGATGAGACTTTGACACTTCCAAGTAGAAGAGGATAATATTGTCTTTGGGCTGACACTAGAATAAGGGTTGCCTTGTTTTTGCAACAACAACGGTTACTCAGCTCCAGATTTTTTTGAACCATTCTGTATTTTTGCATTAAATTTCTTTATGTAGAGCTTAGCACAGTACACATCTCACATTTAAACTTCACCTTGCTGATCTCCCATTACCATCCAAATTGGTTGCATCTTCCAGTAAAGTGTGGCATAACGTATGGATGTTGTGTGCCACCACTGATGACAATATAACTGTAGCAATGCTAGCAATTTTTCTTTCCTTGGATTTCTAGCAAAGTCAGCACCTTTAGTTTTAAAAACTACACCTAGCCTACCTTTGAAAGGGGAAGACCAAATACATATCAAAGAAGGAGCACAGCAAAGGATTGAATATTAGATAATAAGGCAAATGAAAAAGTCTTGCCTGGACCTTGTGGTAGAGCACAACTTCCTACCCATTTTTGATTCTCACAGGTGTATATCTTTTCTGTGAAATACTTAGTTGACAACAAAGAAAAACTCTCAGCATGTTTAACAAGTACGAATACTACAATTAGCATTTGGTTAGGGGACAGTAATTTTCAAAATTAAATAATAATATTCCTGGGCATGCAAGTTAGCTTTACAGCTAGATAGAGAGTGAAGCGAGTCTGTGATACGAAGAACTTACAACACTTCTTGGCAGTAATATTTGCCATCAACAAAAGCCTACAAAGTATTCCTTTTTAGTATCAAGTACTGTTGAAAACATACGTATAGTAAGAACCGTCTCTTAAATGAGAACTATTTTAAAAGTTCACCATGGCCACAACTTCCTTTCCTTCTTATGCCGGTGTAAGTGCAAGTAGAGGGT
Organism: Fulmarus glacialis; assembly: GCF_000690835.1. Classification (NCBI taxonomy): domain Eukaryota; kingdom Metazoa; phylum Chordata; class Aves; order Procellariiformes; family Procellariidae; genus Fulmarus; species Fulmarus glacialis. The sequence continues at coordinate 53,965 of NW_009185965.1, forward strand.
GGGGAGTGAGGAACAAGCTTGAAAATGGGATCAGGGCAGTAACATAGCTTCACCAGGAACAGTCAAGCTGTTCCAACTTACTCTAGTTAAAGATTTGGCCAGAAAAGAGACAGTAGATCAAATAGTAATACTTTATCAAAAACATTGGTTTGATTCTAATCTCTGAGTAACAAACCACAAAGAATGACAGTTGAAAGAAAAAGGTAGCTATCAGTATGAGCAAATGTATAAATGGCAAATGATACATGCAGTAAGAAATACTGGGGGGGGCGGGAACAAACCAGCTTTAATCTGCAGTTTGTAGTTTTGGATAGGGATACTGCAAGCTTACGAACTCCATGCAGTTAATTTCAGTGCCAGTAGAACTGCTACCTTTGATTTCTTCTCACTGCCAAAACCAGGAAAGCTTCAGCAAACACTGAGGAAAAGATACTTTTTGCCCCTCAGAAACCTTCAAATCACTGTAATCTGCTTCATTTTACAACATTGATGTTCAAGGCTCAGAGAAGTCCAAAATAAACTGTTTCAGAGGCGAGAGAGAGACTGGGGAAGGGGGAGAATGGGATCAGTTGTTGATTGACATCCAGGGCAAGATGGGGGAGATAACTCAAAGTGATGCTGATAGAGACTTGTGTCAGAGAGAAAAAAGCAGATGCTTATATTTTCTAATATTCTTAAGAGATATTTTCTGCTTTTCCTATTGAAAGAACACAAGACAAATAGTGAAGTGAGAAGGACAGAAAAAAACTTTAAAGGTTTCCATGAACAGTGATAGAAAGAAGAAATAATTTTAAATCGTATTAAAACAATACATAAATTATCCTATCATCAGGAAACAAAGTTAGATTTATCTCTGCATTTCAGGGAAATCAAGCCCCCAGAGGTCAAGGAGGTTGCTAAATGGGTGGGGGAGTGAGAGAACATTTTATAAAATCATCCTCTAATTTGGAGCCAAGGTCAATGATTTAAACTTTCATGCTCATCTTGAAACTGAACACACAATAAGCATAGGTGGAACCATCCCAACTAGCAATTACCCAGAGCCAGGCAAACAAGAACTGCAGAAGTAACTACTGCTGTAAGTGAATTAATGTTTTCAAAACATGATACCAGCCCTGCCAGTTTGCTAGCCACTGTTCACTTCTGATGGTGATAACTTGTTAAGCCACAATACTCAGCCACATGCCTAGCATCTAGCTATGTCGGGAAATTGCAATTGCCACAAGTTGTCGTACTGCTAGGCAGTCTCAGTTGCAGCCAAGACATTAACACTCAGTTCTCCATCACTTCAGAAGTCAATCCTCCATGCCACAGTCAAAAGCAAATAAAAGATGAGCTGGCTACCACTATATCTATGAAGTTTAGTGCATCTTTACCAATGAACCCGACTTCAGCCTTGCAAATATGTCAGTGAAGAACTTTCTTTGCAGAGCCAAATTTTCTTGTAGGAAAGGAAAAGGGGAGGGAAAAAACCCAAAGCGTTCATAATGACTGCATTTCAGGAAGTCTGACCAAACCTTCCCACCATACAGTGAATCCCATTTCTATGTAATTATATGGTTCACTGTTCATTTTTTTAGCCCAAATTTAATGCAGCCCACACAAACTGGTGTCATCTTAGTGCTTATTACCATAAAATATTGACCTCAACATGCTGAATCATAAAACAGAGTTTCTAGAAAAGTTTACAGGGTGTTGTATGTTAAAGAATCCCACACCCAGCCAAGCTTCCAATATAGACATTTAGTTTTAGATTTGCAGGGAAACTGAGGACTGTATTCCAGAGTACAGGACATACTTAGATCTTTCCTATCCAAAGGATAGAAGGGATGGAAAAGCATAGTGTTGGGGGATAGTGTTTTTACAGTGAAATCCCTAAATTATCAACTTGCAATGAAAAACAGAAAGAGGCTGAAGTGAGGCTGTGGCATTTGGAACTAGCAGGTTCCTAAATGGGCTTATTAGAAGTGTATCATGGAATGGTTGAGGTTGGAAAGGACCTCTAGATATCATCTCCACTTTGACTAAACACACAGTGATTTTCCAGGATGGCATTTTTTATAAACAAAATGCCTTGAGGGGGAGAACAAATTGCAGCACTGTTGCTATAAAATCATGCTGAAGCTATGGCAACAGCAAGCTGAAAGAAGCCCCACTTCCTTCTTTCACGTCACCTTCCTATATTCTCCCCACAACAAGAGAAAGTCTGAGACTGCATTTAGCACTTCTAAGAGTTAAAGAAGCAAGAGGTGTCTGCTGTTGATTCCAAGCAGAGGTAGTATTCCTACCTCCTTTCTCTTGACATCTCACTTTGTCTTCCATCACAAGGTAGCAATATATATTTATCCCTTGCCTTGGCATAGTCCTTCCAAGATTCATCCACAGAATATAGTGCTGCAGATGGTTTTAACTCTCAGAATGTAATAAAAATACAACTGCAGACACAACAGCACTCAGGTGCCATTAACATATTTTCTAAACTGGATTAAAAAGGATGCTGATGTGAATGCAGTATGATGTTCCCTAGAAAAAAAGGCTTCAACTTTTCATACCATCATGAATCATGCATTGAACTTTGTAACCTAAGTTATTGTTGGTTGTCTCATTTTTAATCATGGCTGCATGCAAGTAAAAGCATACATCATTTCAGGCTGCATTTAATCACCAAACCACATAAAACAGGATCCCAAATGCTCTGGGTTGGCAGAAGAAGATGAGTGCAGAAGACTGTGTGGTGTTTAAATAAAATTGCCCAAATATAAGGGGGGAGGGGGGGCGGGGGAGGGAAGGAAGAAACATCAGCTGGCTCTTAACCTGACTGCATTGCTTCAAGACATTTTCTCACCTCATCTTTCATAGAGTATATTCTTTGTGTTTAGAAAACATCCTGCATTTTAAAGATATACAAATTACCTGGCTTGAGTAAGGTCATGGCTCATCTTCTGTGATGGCCAGAACAGATGAATTTCCTGACCCCATTCAGCCTCAGAAACCATGATTGGGCCACTGCTAAATGAAGAACCAACATCCTTCAGTTCTTGATGAAACCCATGATCACTCTAAGGTAACGGGCTGTGAAAAAATTTACAAAGTGGTCAATCCTGTGACCTATTTCCTAAAGGGAAACAGATGAAGCTTCTCCTCCTTTGGTATGAACTATCTCTGTTCCCTTCTTGGAAGTGTTACATGTGTTCTACAGACTGTTTAGGAATATATATGACAAAGCACTACTGAAAATCCCAATAAAACATGAAGTTTTAAAGAAGAAAAATTGACACTGCAGGTCTTTAAGCTTTCTGCTGTCCTCTCCATAAGTCCCACTTGTGGCTGTTCTCCATCTTTGTTTTAACACTGAGCAGCAGGAGCTGGTCAGATCCACAGGCATAGAGAAACTCATTCTCACAAAGGGCTATCTTCTTTTGTAGAAAGATGGTCAGTCTCCAGATAACAGGTTGGCCATGGAGTGGTCTGATGAACAGAGCAGATATCTGAAAGAGAGGATCCCTGGCTCATCAGACATCCTGATAAAGTGACCATGGTCGTGTCATTTGATCTGTACTATGCCTCAGTTCCTCATTTCTTACATGAAGAGAGGATTGCCAGAAAGCAGTCTACTAATGATGGTGAGGAGCTCTGATGCTTCCCTGAGAAAGTCCACATAACTACCTACTCTGTGGATTCTAGGCTGATTTTTCAGACTATTACAGAGGTCCCTCTTTGCCCTTTAGGAAAGCATGCTACACGTATCAAACCCCACTGGGGAGAGAAACTGAAGTTGATCAAAATTGCAAGGTTGCTGCAGTGCCTTTTACCTCCATATGCATGGGTTTGGCCTGTATCATACTCTGGAAATTTGTGGGTTTGGGTGCTTGATTGCTTTCTGTTCCAAGGAGGTACCCTATCTCTACACAAACAGTAATAAGTAAACTTCTAGACAAAAAACATTTTCTCCCTCACATATCTACTTTATACAGAACTTCAGGTTTTACTATAAGAAACAGCAACACGAGGCTCAAAACCTCTTGAGACAATGCCCCACGCTGTCTTAAAGTCCCGTTCGTGTCTCTGCTGCTTAAAAACAGTATGATAATAATAAATTTTAGATATCTGAATATACTAGTGCTTATGGAGATTCTCATAATATTTTTTGAAATGTTCAGCTCCAGGAGATAATCCCATCTTTTATAAATAAAAAGAGAAACACTAAAATGGATGGCTCTGAGGGAAAGCTACAAAGCATGACAAAGCTACAAAGCATGAACACCTTAAGAATTCCAGAAAGAAAAGACAAGTAAATAGAAATGTTTGTCTATATTTTTATAATGAACAAAATCCAACAAATGGTTCATACTTACACACTCAATTTTAGGGACTTGATTCCTGTTTGGTTTAGGGGTTTTTCTGTTTCGTTTTCTAAATCAGGTTTGATCTCTGTCTCAAGGGTTTGGTTCTTGTGACAGGGAATTATTTCCCTGGCACCATATTTATTTACCTGTTTCCATGTTTAATGACTAAATTGGGTGAAAATATTATTCACTGAAAAGCAGGAAAGAAAAAAACAATTAGGAAAAGTATTTAATTTTGCAAAATTTATTCTGCAAACTGGCAAGGATGTGACACTGTATTCATCACAGATGGCACTCTCATGATTGAATGAATGCTTTTAACTGGAGAAGATGTTCACAAGTCTGGAAAATGTTCACCAAATATTATGTTCTTCATAGGCTTAGCTTTTGAGAAATGATTGCATCAGTGATCATAGACATCAGGCTCTGAAGTATGAGGTCCGATTTTCCATCCCTTTACAACCCTTCTGATAAGTACAAGAGGTCTGCTTTTGGAAGTATTTACTATTTTTCATCAGCAGAAGCAATAATAAAAATTTACCTGTTGAATTTGTACAACTGAAGCAAGAACTTAGTCCTGTTAAATTCCAGTTTCAATTTTTTTTCCTTCAACTAACTGTTACCGATAATATATTATCTGAAGTTCAAGTTACAATTTTTTTGTTCCAAACACTTTGAAAATGATACAGGTTTTTGATGGATATTTGCCCTTTCAAAGCTGAATCAGGATATTAGGAATTTGTAATTCCTTTGAAAAGGTCAACAAGAGGTTTAGTATATAGTATGTAAGAATGCCAGCTTACAGAGAGAGTCCTGCCTTTGGGACTTTTGGGGGATGCTGAAGTGACTATGCCACCCTCAGGCAGCAGATGTGTAAATAGTTAATTACTCTAAAATAATTCTCTGAAAGATACCAAGTTAGCTTGCCAGCCCCTCGTTTTCCATAACCATGCAGTATCCCATGTGCCAAAGGCAATTCTACACTGACAGAGTGCTATTTGGGGTATCACTAAGACAAGGCTGCTGTTGTTGGGTGGGTTGGGTTTTTTCTTTCATACAATAAGCATAAGGAATTATCAAAGGACAGTAATAAACACAGTTTATGGGTCTTACTGACATCGATCCTGAGAGACGCTCAAGCCACCTCTTGCCTCAGCAATATGCTCCAATTAAGTATATTTAAACATAACTGTGTTACAGAACAGACTAATTGTTGTTTTCAGAAATAAGACAGACAATCTGTTGGAGCAGTTAATAGAACTGAGCATGCCAAAAGACATTGTCTTGTTCTTCAGTTATAAGGATGCCTTTAGCTCTTTACCGTATAAGCAAAAAAATTGCACTGTCAGCCTCTAACCTCCCTCCTGGAAACCTAGGCATTCTTTGTGTGACACTCACAACTCATCATAAGCTTGGAGGAAAGTGTCTAATAGACCCTACTGAAATGTTGTGAGAACAACACCAACTCTGTGACAGTAGCAGAAGACTAAATTTCATTGAGCAACTAGGAAAATCAAAGCTGCTTATGAAAAGGAAGAGATAGTACCGTTCACTGACAACTGCTAGCAAATGGAAATGCTGTGAGAACTTCACCACAGTATTTTTAAATAGGCTACTTTAAAATAATGTTAATATAAGTTGTATATTTTAGTGAACCCAACCTAATACTCTAAGAGTCAATGGAAGATTAGGCATGAAAAATGAGCTATTACATCCATATGAAAGGAAGAGCCATCTTTGTGGTACACTCACGTGTCCAGCACAATCCCCAAAGCAGTGACTCTGTGGGTATTGAACGGGGTCTGATTCAAGGAGGAACATTCAGGGAGAAGTTAAAAGCAGAGAACTGAGGCACCTCTGAGAACTGAGGCACCTCTGAGGACACGTGTGATCATAATCAAACATGGATCTGATGGTTTACCACTCAAATATGCTATTTGAAAAAAGAAACTTATGATTAATTATTAAGATTATTACCTTTCCAAAAACAGCAGTGAGGCAACTTACACACATTTTTCACAAATGTTTTCTGAAATGTAGAGAAAAACATTATTATCTCTTACACAATCTCAACCTGACTGACTATACTGGGCCTCCTTTTCTAATACATTATGTTAGTAGAAGGCAGTTAAGATTTCTCTAATGTCTAAATGAGCATATTTTTGTCAAATTAATTGTCGATTTACAGTACAAAACCTGATTTTCCTACGTCATGTGAAAACCGTAATTTCCCACTAAACAGCATATATTTTATTGTTAATGCTCTCTTAAAAAAAATGGATCAGATCTTTCCCCTTGGCAGAGAGCAAGGAAAAAAAAGTGGAGGTTTTTCTCGAAACAATATCCAAACAGTTCATAAATTCAGAGGTGATATATGAAGTACCACGTGCACTTGCTAAACCTCTGATTTCCACCAGCTTCCTATTTTGAATTAATCTCTTGCAAAGTGTTATTGATCTTTAAAGTGCTGGTATGGAAAAATTAAAGCAATACAGAAATTTTTATGGAAGATTTGTTGTCTCTGCACCTATGAATATAACAAATATAACAGAGATCCACAGATAAAAATTATCGCTTCCAGTCCACTGGAAGATACAGACATACTGAACTGAAAGTTGTTAAGGATTTTAGCAGGTATCGTACATTGACCCAGGCCACTGTTGATTTCAACAAGGGAATCAACAGGGAACGGAGGAGGCCAAAGTTGAAGGTTTCACGGTTATCAGCAAAGCAAATAAATGGCAGCCAGCCCACACAAAAGGGCAGTAGATATTCAGATCTCACTATAGGTATAACAAGGTAAATTACTTTCTCAGCTATAAATTTTTTTCTGGGCTAGGGTCGTGCAACTGTCTGAGAAAATGCTGCCACTTGCTCCAGAAGGTCACTGAAGGAAGAACAAAATGAAACCAATTGTGACCAAAAGTCAGGGCCCCAAGACCCCCGCCCTTCCTGTCCCTGCCCACCCCCGGGGCTCCCCACAGCCTGCCCAGGGGCCAGGACCTGTGGGCCCAGGACCCCATTTCAGGCCCCCAGGACTGTTGGTCCTGCCCCATTAACACCGCAGCAGGGCCAGTACCCAGCTCCCCACAGCCCTGCCCGGCTGTGGGGCCCACTAAACCAGGCCCACCTGCGGGCCCACAGCCCGGCCTGGCCTTGGCCTGGCCCCGGCCCCAGGGAGATGCCCGAAGCTGGGGTTGCCACAGTGCCCCCCGGCTGCCCTGCTTCTGGCTGGGGTGGTAGGACAGGCCCTGGCTGCCTGGCCCTGCCCTGCCACCCCAGGAGTCACCACCGCTCCCAGCCCCGCCCTGCCCTGACGCCCCCATGGCAGAGCCATACGGTATTCAGGTAGAAGTACAAATCTTGCAGGTGCTGGGAGAGCACTGAGGCAGCTAATTCTCAGTTCATTACAAAGGAGACAAAGCCATTATCCTTCATATGCTGCTTCTTTTCTGCAGCTGGCACATCGCATATTAAAAGCTAAACAAGTCCAGGCTGCAGACAAATGCAATGACCAATCGTTATCCATACTCTTGAACTGTTAGCACAAACCCTGATCAATTAGGCATGCCTCCAGACAATGTCAGGATGGGGACAGGCAAGGGGAACTTTCCCAGGAAACATTCGGGATGCAGCCATCCCACTTGGGGAAGTGAAAGGAGGAGAAAGGGAGTTTAGCAGTTTGGTGCATGCTGTACCCATTGGCCTCAGGGTCAGAAAACAGCCCATTTTATCTACTTGCATAGACTGAGCCTGACTCTACAGTCAGACGCTGAGGTTACATCTGTGCTAGTAAACAAAACAAACCACAAACCATTCTTTGATCCTGAAGACCACAGGTTACAGTAGAGCCCTAGTCCATGCAACTAGATGTTCCTCCCGTACAAAACAGGGTGGTGACATCCATATTGCCCAGCCGGGAACAGTCTCAGGTCCAATGCCAAGCACTGTCTGGGACAACAGATTTGGTTGGCCTGGGTCAAAACAGTCTGAGAGAGAGTGCTAGCAATTAAACAATATGGATGATCAGGATCCATTGCTCAAGCACTGGCACTGTTCAATTTACTAGTTTAGGCAGTGCCTCAGAGCTGAACTGCAGGATCAGAATTTTTTTGGTTTCTAAACACAGGGATGTTTGAAAAGCTACATATATTGCTGAGATTTTGTTGCTTTTGCTTTTTGTTACTCATTGTGAACCGATATAGATTGCCATAATCCTTGGCCATAAGTGGATTGATAATGGGATGTCCAGGAAAGAATAAGAACATAAAGAATGAAAACAAACATAAGCGGTGGTCCCTATGTGCTCTCCCAATCACCAGTTATTTCAGCCCCTGAATTTCCTGGGCTAGAAGTGTTTTCCATATACTTTGCAACAGTCCATGAATTTCTCTTCCATGAGTTTATCTGATATCCTTTTGGATCCATTTAAGCTTTCACAACAAAAACATCCTTTGGCAAGGAGCTTCACAAATCTATTACCTGTTCTGTAAGAACCGCCTCATTTTGTTTGCTTTGAACTCGGTTCCTCCACCTTCAGTCAATGTTTCTTTTCTTATCCTTGTTGTTGGCAGAAACAGTGAATGGTGGATCTGTGTCCCTCTGTCATTCCTCACCCCTGCCCAAGTAATTTGTTTCATGTATTTAGCCAGTCTGCATTTCTCACGTCCAAGTGTCTTTACTGTCCTTCTCCAAGTCTTTTCCAACTCTACCAAGCCTTTCATGAGAAGTGAGAACCAGAACTGCACGAGGTAACTAACAGGCAGGCAACCCATGGATACAGTGGTGTTATGATATATTGTATTTTGATCTGTAATTCCCTTTTTGAGGGCACTTAACATACGCTTTGCTTTTTTTTCTTTTGGACCACTCCTGATCATTGAGCTGACATTTTCATGGAACTATTTATCACAGTACCAAAATCTTACTTTTGAGTATTAATGGCCAGCTCAGAGCCCACCACTCTATGTGGGAAATTAGGATGATTTCCCCTGCAGATGTGCAACATTTTTAATTTATCTACATTGAATTTTATCTGTCATTTTACTGCCCAGCCTCACAACGTCCATTTGCAATTCTTCAGAGTCAACTCTTATCCATAATACCCTAATTACCATTGTATCATCAACAACTTTCTCATCTGACTAATCACCCCTTTTCCAGACCACTTATGAATACTTTTACAACATAGGTCCCAGGAGAGATCCCTGCCAAACTCCACTGGTAACCCTTCAAGATCAAGGATGTATGGGTTTCTATACAAATGCTAGAAAACTGAAAAAAACAAGATGGGGGAATTATGGCTTTGAATGAGGTTATAGGTATAATAGGTAGGAGAAAGCCAAACTGTGCAACATCATAATGCCATAGTACAAATTGCCATCGGCCTGCCTCATCTGAGACACCAACCCTCACCCTCTGCCCTTGGACCCCAAGACTCCAGCTAAGCTCAGGATCTAGCCCACAGTCCTAGCCTGAACTGCGTTGTAGGTAGTCTTGCAGCCAGCCTTGTCCCCTGCTATTCCAGACCGGATCTGTGTCATTGTCCTGCCCTGTCTGGTTATGACCAGGCAGTTGATGGAAGCCGTCACTGTCACCAGCTCTGGGTCATACACCAGCAGCACACTTGCTACTCACTGACAGAAATGAGATAGGAATGCAAAGTTAAAGTGATGCTATAATGCAATATGAATGAGAGAAGAGGAGAAGACAAAGTTAAATGAGGAAAATAAGGGAAACAATTTAACTGCATTCAGAAGGAACACAACAATTTGTACAGTTCCAAGGGTCTTGCCTTAATAGGAAGTTTGGTATTACCAGCCAGGGAGGTGGTGATGTGACTTTAACTTGCTTAGACCGAGATCAGAGAAGCTGCCAGAGCAGAACAGATAATAAAAATGTAAGAATTCAGTTATACCCCTGTAGACTAAAGGAATGTGATAGTGAGAAATTATATAGAGATACAAGTTTTAAATATCATAAATGACCACTTGTTAAACTTGCTACTCAGAAAACCCACAAGTAAAGAAGCAATTTGGCTTAGTCTTGAGCGGACGAGATGTGGTTTGCAATGTTACTTTTTGAAGAGTTGCTCTGTAATTATGACTACTATATATTCAAATTTAGCATTTGCAAGAATGAAGTAGATTTAATTTAAAAAAAAAGAGAACAACATAAAAATGAAGAATCTTGTTAAAAACAAATTAAAAGGAACACATAGAAGAATAAAATTCTTGTAGGTAGACTTGAGCTTATTTAAAGACAGCTGAACCGGAGTCTCACTGTAAATAATAACTTCTAATCAAAGAGAAACAAAAAAGGACCCACCAAAGTCAGAACCACTGAACAACAATAAAGGAAGGCATTTAAGGTTAGAAAGACTTCCTTCAAAATGCAGAAGTCTTATCTGAAGAACAGAAACAAAAAAGAGCATAAATTCAGATAAATCAAATATAAAACCATAAAAGGCACATGAAAACAGATTTTGAAGATTAACTTGGGTAAACAAGATCTTCTGTGCTCCCTGGCAGAAAATTTGTACGCTCTGCAGAGCTAATAGAACTAAAAAAAGTTAAAGTCATAATAAAAATGTTAGATGAATTCTCTTGACCCACGTTCACATAAGAAGGGCTTAGAGAGATTCACAGCTACTTTCTTTATAAGGGACAAGTTTGAGGAACCACCAAAAGGTCAGCAGGGGCCATTTATGAACAGACTGATAAAATAAATGTTAAGGAATCTCTTGGGCTCCAATGCATTTAACACCAAGTCGTATAGTAATCAAACTGTGAGACTACTGAATTGCTGCTGTAGTGGTAATCTACTGACAAACTTTTCCTCAGGAATGGAGAGTAGCAAGTGAAAAGCCCCTTTTTAAAAGGGGTTTGAGACAGGGTGCAAATAACCTGCATCAGAAAGTCTGACTTCTGTGCAGATGAAGCTACGAGAAATTATAGATCTGCTCAACACTTGATGTCCTGGTTATACTGGAGCAGCTTTTGCAGTAGAAAGTCAAGGCTTGCACACATATGCTGAAGGGTCAGCAGGTATATTGACAATGGCAGTGTGATTCACAGAATTACATGAATTTCCAGAAATCTTTTGACAACGCACCTCTCCATCAAATTGTAAGAAATTAACCAGTCATGATATAAGAAAGAAAGGTTTATTGTATATTCATAATTAATTAAAAGCAGAAACCAGAGTGGGCATAAATAAAGAAATTATCTGAGGAATTCAACAGGTTTCTGAATGAAAACTGTTCAGTATATTCACATATGAACTGTTGAATGGGATAAGTGATGAATTTACAGATGACATAAAATTATCCAGAATAGTAAAAATGAAAGCTGTCTTTACATAAGAGTTACACGATATAACATGACTTCTTATACTCTTTCTAAGCATCCATTCCTGGCCACTGAGACAGAAATCTGGAATGAACATACCTTTGGTCTTCTTGTCATAATGACTGCACTGCTGTCCCAAAAAGGCTGACAAAAAGATAAAAAACCACAGGCAGATGAGCTAAAGTGTATAGCAACATTTCAGGCAGGGAACGATGAGAAGAGCTGATCCTTCTTTCTCCAATACAACATCTGCTCAACCAGCTTTCATGCAGAACTTGCTGTCATGATTTCAAAGCATTTCTTTTAGGATTTACTATGTTGAGCACCTGTGACAGTTACAGAACATGTTTCCGCTTTAACAGTTTGCCCCTTTGTGACCAAGATCAGTATAGAAATATTTTTAAATTACAGAAATTTAACACATTCAGTCTTCATTTTCCAGCCTCCAAATTACTAGCAACTGCCAAGCTTTGCCACAAGGCTGGACTTTTAGACACTCAGCCTTCCCAGCCCCTTCACCCCAGAGCAGCTCTAAAAGCACCTTCTGAGATAATAATTAAGTGATTGAACCAAAATCAGATTGTATTGTCGCAAAAACTGATAGCTCATTACTACTGAAGATACTGAAAGAGTCCCATGACAGTCAGACAGTCAAAATAAGATGCAAGAAGTTTGTTTAGTGTAAAGATACTTGTTTCTTTCGTTTTGGTTTTGTGGTTTCAACCTCAGCAGCAGGTGACAGATGCTCACAATTTCTCACTAAAAGCATAAAAGAGATTCAAGACTTAAGTCAGTGTTCTATAAATACTCAAGACAATGACATTTCCATTTTCATGGTAAGCAAACCAAAAGGTCAAGGCTGAATGCTCATTTTCATCTCTCAGAAGTGTCTGTTCTTGTCAGTGGTATTTCCCAGCAGCTGTGTTTCCATCTATAATGTGCATTGCTGTGTAACAACAGCTACGTGGTGGAACATAGGTCCAGTTTTAGGCTTTGCAGGATAAATGTGCTTCACATCAGCCTCACTAGCTATTGGGATTCACATCATGAAACCAAAAGTTATAAAGAATACAAAGGAAATACAGAAAAAATGCAAATCCATGGCTGTAGTTGAAAATATTTACATAAGCGCTATACAGAATAACCAAGCGGAAGTGTTCTGCTGTCACTGGTAACAGTGTCTTCAGTGCATTATATTTTGTAGAATTACAATGAAGTGGTCCTATTGCCAATGCTTTCTCCTGCTGTCGCCACAGAGGTCTCAAGAAGCAAAAGAGTTGTGCAGAGGGAAAAGGACAAGAGGTTGAAAATGTGTATGACTGTCCAATGTTCTTTTATCTTTGCATTATTTGTACAGTCTTCAAAACTACCGGTGAAAGCAACACCACCCAGGTGATAAGCAGAGAAGAGGGAAACATGCAGTGGTGTGGGTGGCTGTGGCATTTCTTCACTGTATGAAGAAATGACCATGATCAGAGCTTTTGAATAGACGAAGTGCCCTGAATGCACTTTCAGGCCCATCTTTCACTTCCAGTGAAATATTGTTGGGCTGTCATTCATACAGTGTTTCTGGCTTAAATTCACCTCCATTCACATTTAAGAAGATATCTTTTTCCTGTGGCCTGTATCCAAATACCCAATATTAAATCTCTATGTGTCACTTTTAACTGATAGCCTGCAATTAGTGTTTGATGGTCCATCAATGCATTATGCAGTTCCTCCCCCTGAAAGAGTTTTCTCTTTCTTTAAATTGCCAGGATTGAAAGAATTATGTTCTAATCCCCTGACTTCATCCAGTTCATTTTGAAACTTAATGTTTTTCAATTAAATCTCCTATTGGGAACTCATTCACTTCCATCACACCAGCACAGCCAGGTTGCCTTGATTAATTACTAGCACTTACCCTTCTACTTCAGTAAGTCTCAGTACGATATCTAATAACCGGAAAGCTTTAAATCAATGCTTTATGTCATTCCAAATCTGAAGCTCCAAAGAATTCTACAAAACTGAAGAAAGGCAGGGGGCTACAGGGAGCCTGTGTTTAAGAACTGAGAGTGTGAGAGGTTCAGAGCTGATTCAGTGCCAGAGCTAATAAACCTAATCCATATTGGAAAGCCAGCTCACGTAGGTAATACAATTAATCAAATAGAGAACATAGGTTTAGGAATCAAATTACACTTTCAGTCCTGGAGATGCAACACAGCTGCCAGATTTGCAATTTCTAATATACAGGAGTTGTATTTTAAATATCGATGGGTTAACATAGAAGAGGAAGCTTATTAACATGGCAGAGATTAAACTCAGTGTTTTTCATTCATGTGAAGTCTACAGTAGTGACTACGTGGAGAATACTGTTTATTCTAAGTCCAGTTTTGGAAACAGACCTTCACACATTGACCAAAATTTACAAAGAAAAAAAAAACCCAAACTATTTCCAGATGAAATTCAGCTTGATTATCCTTTACCTACAGGATAACCTGTGTGAAAAGTTTAAGATTAATGAAAGGAAACAGTCTAAAAACAGGGAGTCTTATAAGAAAAAAGTAGATATTCTTTTCCCAAAGTTTATCCTCATTTTTTGTTTGGTAATTAGCTGTCACTGAGTAGACAAAGGCCCCTTGCCAAGAGGTAGTTGAAAGCCTCTTTCCATTCAATGGTAGGCATAGAGATGGGAAGAGACTCTTCTTCACAGTCCTCAGATTAAAACTGCATTTTTGTTCATGCCAGTTAGGGCAGCAAACATTTATTAAGGTGTGAAGGTATCTCACACTGTACAATCAAATGGTGAACCATATTTTGATGAATCTTGACCTTCAGAAACAACTTCTGCAGATGAACTAGCTCACTGAATGAAGTTTTATCTCCAGCAATCTCACCATTCACTCATCTTTGTCAGCTGCCCTGTCTCAAACATATATCTTTCCCATGATAGGATCAGAACAGAAATAGAGTCACAAACAGACGTTCACTGGGAACCACTGAAAAATCCAAAGCAGAGAATAGGTACTGGTATGTTCAAAGCAACCCATCCACAAGCAGCTCTACTCACCGGAGCACCCAGAAGAGCCTCCATACCCTTCCCAGTTCAATCTCTCATACAGCACACCAGAGCCCAGATAAGTGGCCATAAGACTGCTTACCTTGACTCAGCTGGCAGGCAGTGGCTATCATCTAAGTATATACCTTTAACCAGCTGCAACACAAGTTAATTCAAATTCTCATGGTTTCAGTGAAACGAGGTAAAGCCAAGTGAAACTACATTCCATTTACCATGAGTGCACGCATCATCCATTGCCATCACTAAACCCATTAGCATAAGCTGTGGAAGCTTGACTCCTCAGAGGAGAGCTGTACAACCTGGTTGAAAGGACGGGTCTTGAGAGGCTTCAGAAAAACCTGTCCCCTCCATCCATCCTGGAAACCCCACTGTTTTTCTCTCTTTTTTCCTGGATGCCCCCACATCCACCTTTTTTCTATCTCTTCCCCCCCTCCACTGTCACTACTATTCATCTCCTACATGTTGTCTACTAATTCCTATTTTTCTGGTTCCTTGGGGCTGAGAAATAGTATGTGCCACTTGGCCATTAGGTGTAGAAGAACAAGTAGGTCTGACCCACCACAGCGTAACAAGTCTTCCAGACGGCTGTACTGCACCTTTGGCTTTGGGCAGCAGGCAGTTGAGAGAGATATCAGTGCCACCACCTCAGATGCTCTCAGCAGTGGATCATATACACAACCTTGCGGCCAGACAATCCAAAGGCAGGTTTGCCCTAACCTACTCTGGAGGTGTAAAATGTACATGTAATTACAGTCAGACCTTGATAAAGAGTTTTGCATATGCCCATTATCATTACAGTGAGCTGACCCAAAACTCCAGGCTCAGATACTTCCTGAATTGGAGCCTTCTTGGAAGGCAAAGATAAAATTTGCAGTCTAATTTGGTAAATGCTTGTTTAAATTATGTGTAGTTACAATGACCTACAAAGGCCAATAAAATTAAATTCCCTATTTAAAAAAATGAAAATGATCCATTTGTTTTTCTTAAGTGTCCTTGTTAGTTGGGTGCTGTGTTATATTTTACTAAAACTAACCTTTTCAAAAAAGCTGTAATTATCTTGAAATACATTTTCTGATTTATGATAAGGAGTGGATTATATTGAGAATGGGATGACGGCTTCATTTACGTCCCAGATCTGATTCACCTTTAAAACTGTCTTTGCTTTTGCTTTCTGGATGCTTAGTAAGATAGAGTATTTTCCTCTTTCTAAGGACATGATTTAATGATTTATCGAGAGTCCTTAACTCCCACTGAGGTCAAAACTATCACACAAGGCCAACCTCCAGGAATACCTTAAAGGGAACTGGAAAATTTCTGCCAAGGCGTCACTGCATTAGAAACAGGATTAGAGGAAAAGTGGCTTTCCTTTCACTTCCCAAGCAGAACTGCACCTGCCTCAGATTGTATTTCTCTTTTGTCAGCTTTTCAACCAAATTCTGCCATTCTATCTTTTTTGGAATTCAGGTTCACCTCTGTAAAAGTCAAAGGTGGGAGAGCATTTCTTTTGAGAAATACATGGCGGCGGGGGGGGGAGCATTCAGGGGTGGGTTTGTCCTGGTCTGTTACCCTGAATAGCAAGGGGAGGTTTTCAGCTTTCCTGGATGCCATAGCAGAGCTGACAGTGACACTAACACAGCAAAATCATACACTGATATGCTACCACGGAAGTCAGGTAGATCACTGGCCCTGAATTGCATATACATCAGGAGAAGAGGGCAGCTCGCTTCTGCCTTGCGATAGCAGGGGGGTGATACTGCTGACTAACCAGCTACTCTCTGTCTTGCAATACCCACAAGTAACCCTGCTTTCAAAAGATGCTATTCTCCTGTTCCTCTCTGATGGACTGACAAACAGGCCTGGTTTTGAACAGCATGGGAACGAGTGGTAGTGCTGGACCACCAAACCAAGCTCCCACAGAGATCATGAAAGGTACTGAGCCATGATTCTTCATATGGGAAGAGCACAAATAAAATCCATTGGCATTAGTTCTAGCAGCTGCTTACTCTATACCTCTGCTTTCTGCCATAGCAAATTCGTGGGTGTCTGCTGTGTTTTCCTCATCCCAGTGACAGCTCCCACATACTGCCAGGCAACTATTCACAGGACTTTTGTTTCTCTGCTCCAGAGGCAAGTTTCAGACCAGTGTCTTCATTCCCAGTTTAAATACATAAGATTGTTTCCAACCAGCTAGCTCAGGTTCATTAACAAAAATTTATTTTCATTAGGTTCTTTTTAATCTAATCTTCAGATTAGCAGCCAAATAAGTGACAAGTACTTATGGACTGTGGGATTGGTTATAGACACTGTCACATCTCTTGTGTAGACACATACATAAAGAGAGCACAAATTACTTGAGCCTAAATGTCTGCCGGTGAATAAGAACCTCATTTTGATAAGGGATAATACTGTTAATAGGCACAATCTCAGAAAGGTACAGAGGGTGAAATTAATAGATCTGAGCTCAGCAAGAGTGCCTTGTTGTATAACCACTGCTGAGGTGGAAAACTGTTTTTGAACCAGTCCCTCCTCCCATTCCTGCAGTTCTGTGCTTTGCCAGCATTCAGGGTGACATTTTTCTTCTGTATAATTTGGCTGTTCTGTCTTATACTTTAACATTTGGGAAGAGGGGAAAAAAAAAAAAAACAACAAAAAACCCCCCATTCATTTCTATTAAAATCTCAGGATATAAATAACTTGGGATAAATAACATAGAAAGTTTGCAAACAAACTAATCTCTCTCATTACGTAAAATTTTGAGAGAAATAATTCTTATATCAATAATGCCAGCCGCGTATCTCTCCAAGCAAACACTACCATCTCTATTCAGGTATACAAACACCTCTTTTGTACTTAACACTTTTAAATGGTATTGTGCTATCTACTTATGGATCTGATGATAGTTACATCTATATTAGTAAATTAAACTTATTAACCATGACTGTGATCAGAAATTGTTAGGAAATAATAATTGAAGTGAGCCAGATCTGAGCTAGAGGTCTTTCTAATAATTTAACCAAAGAAAATGTCAAGTTCCAGAACCCTGACTGTTCCTTGACATTGCTTAATCTGTTAATGAAAATGCAGTCAATGTGTTTGTACGTGCCATAAATGTATCTAGTACCCATTCATGTGCATTTCACCATCCCAGAAATGTTGTCCATACCAGAGTACAATGTTGACCTCTAACAACCTAAGGGAGCTTGGTGCTACTTTTGGAAGTCTTTCCAGTTCTAACACCTGAGAAAGTCAGGGCTGGATTGTACCCCTAAAATCACATTCCTCCTGCAGCAGGATGAAGGGCAGCTTCCAGCTACACAGATACTGGGAGCCATACAGGCACTCGCCTAGTAGTGGGTACCCTTCCACCCCTAAGAGGCATAGCCTGCCCACTCCACACAGGCAACCTGCAGGAAATCCTACAATTACCACCCTGGGACAGGGGCTGCTCAAGCTTTGCCAGCAATGAAGGCAAAATTGTGTAGCAAGGAAGCAAGGGAGGGACGAGCCTTGGGCTGAGTCTTGCAGGGAAGGTGGGTGCTGGCTCAGGATCCTGATGGGTGCACTACCTGTCCCTTTCTGCAGTCCCATACTCAGTCAGCACTTGCCAGGTACTAACCACAGCCCCTTAAAGACACCAGAGCGCTCCTACGACAATTAGCAAGACATGACTGTTAATGATACAGGAACGCATTTGATGAGGAAGCTTGCAAGAGGCCGGGGTGCAGTGAGACAGCGGGGAGGGCGGTCTTTCCCCCAGATCTGCACACTCATAAGCTGTCTTGTCGTGGTCTGACCATGACTAAGAGATCATGTTCAGGTCTGAGTTTTCTCTCCTTAGCTGTGAGAGAGATGGCACAAAAGCAGCCTCACACACACCTACTGGCACAAGAGAGGGAAAACCAGGCAAGCCTCAGCCCATCTGCAGCAAACCAGCCCAGGTTGCAGAACTGGCTGCAATGGCTCTGATAGGCAGAGGGACCCGGCTTGCCTCACAACAACGTATGATGAAAACACCATAAGTCTTGAAGCTTGGAGGTTAGCCACAGGTTGTGCAGAGCTGTAACAAGTAACGTTACAGGGAACAGTCACACTTTGACTAGCTTGATGGGAGGCCCATGTCTGTGCACAGAGGGTGAGTCTCTGCGCACAGCACTCTCCCCAGATGTAATTTAAAGGAGATCAGCTGAGTCTAACTCACCGCTTCTCACCTTTCTGCACTGTGCCAGAGGTGCAGGCAAGCAGCCAGGGTTCACAGATGTTGCCACCCTCTTTTATGCCTGTCTGGAAAGGTATACAGCTCCAGACAGAGAAAGCCACAACCATGATCAAAGGTGAGGTACTGCCAAACTGGCAGTATTATAGAATCATAGAATTGTTTAGGTTGGAAAAGACATTTAAGATCAAGTCCAACCATTAACCTAGCACTGCCACATCTACACATCTTTTAAATACCCCTAGGGGTGGTGACTTAACCACTTCCCTGGACAGCCTGTTCCAAGGCCTGACAACCCTTTCAGAGAAGAAATTTTTCCTAATGTCCAATCTAAACCTCCCCTGGTGCAACTTGAGGCCATTTTCTCTCATCCTATCACTTGCTACTTGGGAGAAGATACTGACAACCACCTCGCTACAACCTCCTTTCAGGTAGTTGTAGAGAGCAATAAGGTCTCCCCTCAGCCTCCTTTTCTCCAGGTTAAACAACCCCAGTTCTCTCAACCACTCCTCATAGGACTTGTGCTCTAGACCCTTCACCAGCTTCGTTGCCCTTCTCTGGACACGCTCAAGCACCTCAATGTCCTTCTTGTAGTGAGGGGCCCAGACGTGAACACAGTAGTCGAGGTGCGGCCTCACCAGTGCCGAGTACAGAGGATGATCACTTTTCTGATGGCCACACTATTTCCGATACAAGCCAGAATACCATTGGACTTCTTGGCCACCTGGGCACACTGCTGGCTCATGTTCAGCCGGCTGTTGACCAACACCCCCAGGTACTTTTCTGCCAGGCAGCTTTCCAGCCACTCTTCCCCA
This sequence comes from Fulmarus glacialis, assembly GCF_000690835.1. Classification (NCBI taxonomy): domain Eukaryota; kingdom Metazoa; phylum Chordata; class Aves; order Procellariiformes; family Procellariidae; genus Fulmarus; species Fulmarus glacialis. Next base: position 73,746 of record NW_009185965.1, read on the forward strand.
CATCTGTAGAGTTGGGTTGTTGTGACCCAAGTGCAGGACCCGGCTCACAACAGTCCCATGTTCCTCCTTTCTGCCTACCTGGCCCATACCTCTAGCTCTTTCAGTTCAAGAGATGGAGGAGGCTGTATTAGATATATAGATACTTTAGGTAGCACTCTAGATAACATAGACAACCAGTGCAATGTAATGGCTGGAGCTAGCACTAGCTTTAGGATGTATTTAGTTTTATCAGCCTTGTGCAAGCACCCTTTATTTTGAGTGCCAATCAAACAGTGAAAACAGCAGCACGAAGACGAGACAGATCTGGGCACTAAGGGTATACAGTATAGAAAAACAGTCTGGGGAAGTGCTAGGCCAAATTCACAACCATCTGACACTGACAGTTTATGAAAATACACCAATCTGAAGTAGTATTTTTGTCCCTTTAATTTCCCCATTCCTCCATTTGTCATTTTAATCATCTGCTTAAACACCATTCAGACCTTATACCAAGACTTTTGTGGCAAAAACCTTATGATTCCCTCCCTTTTAATTACCTCATAGCACCCGACATCCAGGAACCCTTGTCAGCGCTGTTATGCTCACCCCTCCATCACCAGCTTTTCCCCCAATACTTCGGGACAAGTCAAGCCCCTTCCCCACTTTCAAGGTCAAAAAAACAGGTCTAATCATTACTTCTTCTGGAGGAAAGGGGAAGCAGGGTCAGAAGGTCTGTTTAGTGACTGAAACATGTCTTATGCTCACCGTTATGAACACCTGATTGTGTATTACCAAATACCTTTCACCTGCATCAGTGTAGAACTGCTTGCTACTGTCTTAGCTGTAGCTGGCATTTTAAAGTGGACCTGTCAAATACCAGGAGTTTTCTACAAGCACCTCTTTTTTTTTTTTTTATACCTCCCCTTGTTTTTCTTCTAGGTGAGAAAAGTAAGCTGTGATTCCTCCCACTGTTTACGGTTTCATACTGGTTATCATGACGTGCTTTTACAAAGCACAGGAAGTGGGGTGTAGTGTCTGTGTGTGTCAAAGTGTGGAACGTGACAGCTAAAAGCAATGGTGTGCATGAACCTTAGCTAAAGTTACAAAAAGATGCTTCGCTACCCTTCTCTACTTGTATATGGTTCCTCTTACATATACTAGTTTCAAGCATAACAAGTTTTTGGAAAGCTGCAGTCAGAAAGGTCATCTTTCACCTTTCTGTTCATATCAGGAGAACCGTAAAGGAGAGTTTCTGTTTACCATTTTTTCCTGTTCTTTGCAACTCTAATGACTGAAGTGGGGTTACATTATAAACCCAGGCATTTTTTTTCTGTCATCTGTCACTCTATAATATCACTGTCCAAATTTATCCTCTTTATTCAGGAAAAAAAATTAGAATTATCTTGGAAAAGGGAAGGGAAGGCAAGGCAAGGCAAGGCAAGGGAATTTTTTTTTAAAAGGAAGATCATCTTAAAGAAAATAAAAATCTGAATTTTGTAAATGTAACAAATTCTCAGAGGTTGAAGCCAAAACCAGTGCAAATATAAAGAAAAATAAATTCTAATTTGAAATAGAAATGCAATGATATTGTTTAAAATATGTGTATTGTCGTTCGGTCAAAACATTACAAATAAAAGCTGTGGCAAGTGACAGTTAGGCTACTCTTTCACAAGAGCACTGCAGTATGCACCAACATAAAAACTGAGACTCTCCACAAAGCTTAACCACTTGATTTCCTAAGTAACTGCCTTTTCTTTTAAAGACTTCAATTTGTTGGACAAGAAGGAAGTGGTAAGCCAAAGAACGATTGAAATCTACGATCCATCGCCACAGAGGGAGCTGATGCATGGCCTTTGTAAAAACAGAGAGTAGTAAAACAGAAAATGAGATAAACCAGATAGTTTGAGTACAAGATGGTTGCTCTTATTTGTCTGTGAATCATGAGAAAGTGGTGACTTCATTGGACATGAGGCCCTGTAAAATGATAATACTTAGGTATGTAGCTTTCACATGTCCAAAGGAGTGTGCAGGCTGTGCACTTGAAATTACCTCTTCATGTTCTTGGGAAACAATGTGATTGCATCTCAACTGCCCACATGGGGCAGTTATTTCTGGTGACCATGGATTGCAGGCACTTGGAGGGTAAAATACGCATCTGAAATGATACCTATACCAGGCTCAGTGGGAAGGCGGGCGGCTGCTCTTCCTACAGCAGTGCTTACTACAACTTCTCAGCCAAGGAGTTATCACGGAGCACACCAGTGAATACTTACTTCTGTATGCCTACAGTATACTGCTCCCATGGAGACATGCCTTAAAATACCCACTATACTAGTCTCATAATGTTGTTCCATGAAAACAGAAATAAACCCTCTGTAGGGGATGACAAAGGCTATTTTCCTCTTTGTTTAATATAGCAAAAAGGGGTGTATAAGAAGGAGTCTTGACAGGTTAGACATATTTATGTCACAAAGCCATTTCTTTTGTCCAGTAGCTCTAGAAATGACTGCATTTTGGCATTTACAGATGACTGTGACTATGAACAAACTTTTAAAGTTAATATACGCTGTGTTATTCCTGATCAGTGACAGAAATTTATAACAAGCATTTCGAGGACATTTACGGGCACTGCTAGTGCTTCTGCAGCAGAAGTGGCAGAAATTTGGCAAATGCTGTATGTAACATGGAAGAGGTATGCACTTTTTCCTCTGCTAAATAGTTGTTTTGGAATTGTGTAAACCTTCTTCAGTTAAAAAAATATGGTTGAAGACAGCAGTTTTTCATTTCTGGTGTCTCCAGGACTGTACAGTTGCCTCTGAACTGAAAATCCAGTCTCTTCACAAGGCAGCCAGAGCTTTTTTGCTTCACTAAAAAGGATCCTCTTTGAGCTTCTGGCTTTGCTCTTCACAGTCTCTCTCTATGAAGTAAGATTAAGTTGAATAGTACAGACAAGCCAAACTGAAAAGTTTGAAAAAATCCCCACCGCCTCTGTTATCAGGAGAGGTATCAGTTTTATTTTCTTGCTGACAGGCAACCCCCGCCAAACAAGCACTGAAAATTTACCTCATATTATCAATACATCTCCTTCTGACATAACTAGTAACTGTGTTTTTCTCTTTCGCCAAGTCTGTCCTGCAGACATTGGTTGGCCTTGTCACCTCTCAGTTTCAGCAGCTTTGCAGCGGTGGATAAAAACCATATGGCTGAAGAAGTTACTGTCTCCAGCCACCTGTCTTTCTCCCAAGAAGTGAAGTCTACCTCATAAATCAGCTCCTGAACTACAGCAGTATTAAACTAGCATATTAAGATGAACCTAAATAACCAGATCGAAAATTGTAGCAGCAAAGAATTTGCCCATTTCCAGTGACAACTTCAATATTGAAACAAGCTGCTCAATGCACAATACTGTAATGCATTTCAGCAGCTTCTTCTAATTGTAACAAGCTTCTCTCAGATACATGCTCTCTTTGCTCAGTCAGTGTTTTCATGTCTACCCCCTGAAGATTTCATATTCTCCAACACTATTATTTAAAAAAAAAAGGTTAATAACAGTAATTAATGCTAAATATAATATTTAGCATAATATAATTAGCATAACTTTTTGACATCCAGAGCATGTTTTAACTTCTTAATTTCCCTTAATGAGAAGTATTCCTAAAGTGTTCTTTACTTAATGCTAACATACTCTAGCAAGTTTTGTTCTTCCACACAGGTTTATTATTTTGAAAGCAACAAAATCCTCTTTATATTTAATCCCAAATTCTCAAACTGGGAGAACAGTTTGAACATAAAAGCTTTTCTGGCTCACTGTCTGACCTAAAGTCTATGGGACTAAAACCACTCTTAGCAGAGTTTATTGGTGTTCCCTGGTGGAACTGGGACTGTTGTAACCCAGCAGAAACACTTACATGCCTGGACACCCCTGTGTTATCAGCACACTTAGTTTCTTCAGCATTTAATAATAAATGTTTATTATGTGAGCCCTAATAACTGGTAATCATAGAAAGCAACAAAAAGGAATTCAGTGCAGAGATCTTCTCTCATCCTGCTATCAGAGTTTTCCCTGCGTAGAAGAAAATAGTTTAGCTCACAGATTTCACAGATAACCTAAAATCTGCAAGGATTTTTCAAGGGATTAGGGTCTTGTGCCCGTGGACACAGCATCTTGGAGTATGACTGCACTTGCCAGTACGAGGGCCAGTGTGGGAACCATACGCTGGACCCCTGATCACTCTCCTTGTGAAGTCACTCCTCACCTCTATTGCGGACCACTTCAACAAGCACTCTGCGAGGCAGTGCCCGAACATAACAGGAGCTGCCCCGATTCATAATGGACAAGAGTGCATTTGTTTTGGCTGTCTCCCATCTACACAGCCTTGTAACAGCATCCCAGTAGATGCTGCATCTTTGAACACACACCACATCCTAAAGCATACAACATATACCTTCTAATTTGTATGCTAAAAACACCTGTCTGGTGGGTTGTAACACAGCCCCTGTATTATTTCAGGCACTCTGAACTGCAAAGAAACGTAAATGTGTCTTCAGGCCAGAGGGGAGCCAGGGGAGGTTAAAACCAATTTCTACTTAGGGTCCGTTTGAGCCAGTGCTTTGGACATTTGGTCCAAGGATTTGATCTGTGACTGTGATTTCTTCAGCAATACAGGCATTGCCTAATGCCCACTTTGCCTTCCTGGATGCTACAAGTCTTAGGCTGAGGTTACCTTTTGTAAAATCTAGTCCTTCAGGTTACAGCTTGTTAACATGGAGACGCTCACATATGCATAAGCTAAGATATCATTTTACAGCACAGGGGATCTTCTGCACTAGCACATGGCACAGGCACTCAGGCTATGTTTATTCCCTCTGGTTCTGAGGCCATCTGGCACTAGTGAAGTCTATTATCATCCAAAAAAGGGTGCCCGCATCCAAACTAAATGTTGGGCATTGTGCCTGGCCCGTGCTAATTCTCAAAACATGCCCAGGAATTGTTTGGAAGAGGCCTGGGCCGACTGCCCAGGCAAAAACCATTCCAGGGACCACTCAAACAATTTAATGGTGTAGACAATGAAGTTAGTGCCTGGGCCTGTCTTCTGGCACTGTGTAATTTCAGAGCCTGCAACTGCAAAAAAAAAGGCTGTTTCTTTCATGAAGCATACTTCTCTCTCAGAGTGGTTTAAAGTACTTCACATCTACAGCATGCTAAGAGCGTCTTCAGAGATCAAAAAGCTTCTGGAAGTCAAACTACACAAAATTTACTGTATCCCAGGAGCAAACGGAGCACTTGAAAGTGTACTAATGAACTGATAAAGGAAAGATCCATTTGTAATATTTGTCACTGCATGTTCAATACATGGAGGTCTTTGCAGCAGGCAGAGCTCTAGAGCCCAGGTATCAAGGGGTGTGCAGAGGAACAGGCTTGCACTAGCCAAGCCATAGAAAGCATTCAGCTGAGTAATCTAAAGCCAAACAGCTTTCAGGATGCTGGGGCATCATATCCATGGTGGTGAGCATGGTTTTCACTCCTTTGGTTTTCTCTGATTTGTGAGGAGACCGCTTACTTAAAAAAAAGAAAAAAAAAAAAAAAAGAAGCAACAAACAAAATAAACAGGGAGGCTTTAAAGGTTCCTGATGCAAAATATGCACTCTGTGGCCATTTTAAACAAAGGAGAGAAAAAAAAATCTTCTCCCATTTATCCTATCTTAAATGCTAAGAAACTGGAATAAAAGTTTCTATAAACATAAATTGTTTTCCAGATTCCAGCAGCCATGGAGATACCACAACACAAGATGCTTTCAAACCCCATTTCTTCTGATTCTTTCTTTTTTTTTTTTTTTTAATTGGTGCTAGGAAACTGCATGGTATATTGCTTGTATAATAACCACAGGCATTTTCTAAAATAATTGGCAGCATAGTTGACTTTAACAGCTTCACTTATCGGCACACAGGTATGTGCTCACAGGGTAATGGCATCTTACATGGCTATAGTCAGTGTATAGAAACTCAAGCGTGGAAGG